>NW_025223292.1:1710470-2000342 GCF_014066325.1 Apis laboriosa | reverse complement strand
AAAAAAAAAAAAAAAGAAAGAAAGAAAAAAGAAAAATAACATCGTCATTTCCCCCCATTTTTCTCTTCATTAATTATTTCCGGATATCCCCTTCCTAAAGTGCAAGAAAGTTAAGGATGACCCGAAAAAATAGCGGCTCCTGACATACCAACCGAGGAATCCTCAGACCGGACTCTCGAACAAGTCCTGTTACCTTGGTACCGATATGTTAATTCAAAAGTAATAAGGTATTTAGCGAGGCCTCCTTCTCGATCCGGTCTGCGGAGAAGAATTGGCCGGTGCGCGAGCCAGACGAATTTTAAATGGTGAAAGTCTCTCTCTCTCTCTCTCTCTCTCTTTCTTCGTCCACGTATATTTCGCATCGTTTCGAAATTATCTCGAGGCAACTCGTTTTTTAAAAAACTACTATTTACTGTTCAATGATTCGAAGATCCTTTTCGAATTCGCGTTCGTTTCGAATCGAGATTTTTCTAACGGGGATGAGAGAGAAAGAGAGAGAGAGAGAGAGAGAGAGAGAGAGAGAGAGAGAGAGAGAATGGGTGTTAAAGGCGCGATTAAATATTTATCTTGGTTTCGATTGCTGTCATTTTTACGGGGAACAGGATGAGGAATGCGGATGAGGACATGTACAGGAAACTGGAGAGATTAAATACTTGTTTTGGTTGCAAGTGGGACGACCGGGTGAGTGAGAAATGGCACAATGGCGCGTCAAATTCAATTGTAAACGTTTTAGATGGGTATATCTGTGCCCGGTTTATTTGTCAAGTATTTGAAGGATGATTTGGAGAGTGTTGTAATTGTAAAGTGATTTAATTTTGGGATATATGTATTGTAATTTATAAGAAAAACAGATAAGATGACAGATGAGATTTTATTGACAACGCTCTACTCACTGTTCTTAATTTTCCTTTCTCTATTTTCCATTGTTTGCGAGCGAAAAGAAAAGCTTTACAATATTTGAAAAGGAATTATTATTTATATTTCTAATTTATTATATTTTTAATTTATCGAGTATATATGTAATGGATAATGCACAAGAAGAAGAAAGAAAATAAAGAAAGACAATTCTGTTATTAATTGAAATACATTAAAAAAATCTTGTACATATCAATTAAACGTAAATAACGTAAGTGAAAAATCATTTATTCAAAATTACAAATTAAATACATTTAATAACTCCTCCGTCGATAAATAAATCATATCTGTTTCATAATGGATTAGGTTTATTATAGAATGTACAACACGTTTGGTTAGTCACGCTTTCCATTTTCGGATGTTAATAAGGGTGTCTTTTGTAATTGATCACACACAGTGTGTTCGTCGTGTTTACGTAACCGGTGTTGCGTATCGAACACGAACACGTTTGATCGAAACGCAAGGATCAGAATTCGACGCGCGGCCTTTTGCAAACTTTTACATAATCGAACGACCCACAATCGCGAACGGTTCGTTATATCCGTTTAAATCGTCCACGAAAGTTTCTTCTTCACCGCAGAAATGATTTTCCTTCGTTAACTAAAATCGGTTTCTGCCTTTTTCTCGCCGAGTGACGAATGAAATTTCGATTGCTTCATTTGAGAGAATCGTGAAGTAAATCGTCGTAAAAATATTTATTTTCGAAAAATTTAAATACGGGAGATTTCTTTAAAAAACTTTTTCCTTATCTTACTATATTTAATTTATTTTATTTATAAATAAAATTTAATAATATTTAGTAATATTTAATTTATCCTTTTCTGGATCTCTTCTGGAAAAAATTAAAGATTTTGGGATTTATTTTACATACAAAAATTTGGATTTTCGTAAATTCGAGGATGGAAATTGCCAAGTTTCTTCTAAATATATTTATGAAAAGCTAGAGCTCTTTCTCTCTTTTGACACGTTTTAATTCAATTTTCTCTAGAAAGTTTCTCGAAGTTCTCGATCAATTATTATTATTACTTTTACTACTTGTATTATCTTTATGCAAATTTAGATTTATACGAACCGAAGAAACTTAAATAGAAATTCACCTATTCAATATTGTAACAAATATTTTACGTGGAATATTTTACACGTATTCTCACAAATATTCGCACAAACATTCGCGAATAATTGAAATATCCGTTGTGAATAAATTATTTGATTCTAATACAATAATATAGAGAGAATCGATGAAGAATACAGAAAAGTTTGGTTATTAAAAACATGTCACTTTTTCGTCTTGAACATTTGTAACATCTTGTGATACAATAAGTGGAATAAAAATAATTGTGTTATACGTAATACAAATTAAATTCACGTGTCGTTCAAGGAGTCGTCTTGTGAAACGAACAAGCTGCAATGGATTTCTAGGCCATGCCACAAAATATGGCGTCGCATAAACTGGCGTCCCTTCCGAAACGACAGAGCCTGTAATACCATACCAGCAACCAATCCTATTATTATATTATTGCAAGATTATTACTGTCGTTTGAAATTATGTTGGATCTTTGTCACAACAAATCTGTAAAAATATTCAACATCTATCATTTTGTCACTTAGAATTACCATAAATCAAGATAAATAACTTTCAAATTCAAAGTCTTAAAATATTAACAAATTCTCTAGATATCCAGATATCCAACATTTGGAAAAATTTCTTCAACGGAATGCTAAGTTTCCAAAATTTAAAATTTCACTTTCCAATATTTCAAAATTCTTCTAAAATTCTTTTTCACGGCTCAACTAACAAAACATCAACTCCATCATGATTCAAAGCCTCAAAATACGCACATATCAAATCCAAAGAAAGAATTAAAATTCAATCTTCCTTTAGGACATTTCGAAAAAAAGAAAAGAATAATTCTTCTTAATCTTCCTATACAAAATACAAAATAATACCAACAATCCAAAAATCCTGTCAAACTGAAATCTGAAAAAACAAATCTCCAACATCTCTCCACATCCATCTTGAAAAATTTCAAGATCTCGATAGCTCGGTTCGTTTTCTTATTCAAAAGAAGAAGAAGAAGAAGAAGAAGAAGAAGAAGAAGAAGGAGCTCGTATTACGCTCGTATTCGATAAACAGCGGAGCATAACCGCGCCATAAGTAATGCACACACGTAGCGGGCTATTTTCGACCCGGTGGCCGTTTCAAAATCGAACAGGCTGGCGGTGTACGAGGGTTGCTTAGTCGATGGCTCGTTGCACATGCAAGTGCAGCGTCGCAGGTGCAGCCTCGAGTGACGTCACAGTCCATTGTTCGCCTCGTGGCACACAGCATCATGGATCTTGGCCTCTCCGCGGTGCAACGACTTTCCTACGTCTCCTTTACGAGCCTTTTCTTACCCGCTTCATTCTCTCCTTTTTTTCCCCCTCCTTCTCCTCCTCCTCCTCGTCTCCTTTTTTCCCTTCTTTCTTCTCTGCACTGTGTTTCGCGCAGGAGAGGAACAAAGACGGGAGACGCGTTGCGCGCACGCGATGTGAATTGTTCGGGAGGAGAGAAATTTTGGGAAGAAATTGCGTGGGATTTTGTTGGAGAATGGTTTGAAGTTATATTCGACGAGATTCGTTTGGGAAGCGTGGAGAAGCGATTTTTGAATGGAGAATTGATCGAATATTTCTTTTTAGTTAGTTTCGGTAAATTTGGAAGGAAAGGAGTAGAAAGCATCTGTTATCGAAAATGGTGAATTGTTTCTATGAAATTTGTCTCGAAGAATGTTGAAATAATAATCTCTCCTCTAAGAAAATGGAATTTTTTAATAACATCCTCAACTCTCCAATTCTCAAACACCATTTCGAACATCCAAGACTAATCAAAGATTCGATGAATTAAAATTCTCTTTCAGAATTTTCTCTTTTCGTTGCACACTGTTAAAAACGCATCGAGCCTAATTAACAATAATAACGTCTATAATTACATTCCAAAAAAAAAAAAAAAAAAGAAAAACTGCATCCAATCCAATCCAAACTCACGATGAAATTTAAGAAATTGAAGAATTGAAGTTTGACAAACCGAAACCAAAACCAAAACCAAAATCAAGAAAAGAAAATAAATATGAAAATAATTTCCACACGGAAAGGAATATTATTTCTCTCTCTCGTTCAAACGACAAAAGCCTTTCCCTCTTTGACACGTGCTCGCGCGCACCAATTCACGATCCCAACGCGAATCAAGGCGAACCGCGGATCTTTTATTTACGGTTCGACCCCCCCCCCCCTCTTTTCCTCCCTCCCCCGTTTCCGATCCGTAACAAGAAGGATCTTTAAAAAAATCCGCGAGCACGAAGCGGGGCCCACGAAGCCCCAAGCATCGTGGCCGGGCCACGGCGCACACACACACACACACACACACACACATACACGCATACACGCGCGCGTCCTCTGCAGCCGGTTCGACTGCATTTCATGGCTACCCCACACACGCGCCAACGCCAACGCACACAAGCGTGCGCGAGTCACCCTCGTGCCGTGTGCGTACACACACTTTCGATCTCGTATGCAAAACACATGGAAGAGAGGGGAGGGATCTCCGCCTCGAGACGGAACTCTTCTTCGACGAAATTTCGTCAAGATCGATCGATATAATTGTGTCCTCTCCCCCCCTCTCTCTCTCTCTTTTTGTTTTCTTCTTTTTTCGAGAGAGGAAGAGATGTCGTGACTTTCGAGAAATTTTTCGAGAGGATTGAATAACGTGTAAGAAGACGGTACGTAAGGAGAAAAATTTGTGCAAAAGAATTGCATTAATTATTGTGAGAATTTTCTTCTCTGGCCGATTTATCTCTACAATTGAAATATACCTACACTCTTGTACATTTAGAAGAAATTTCATTTATTCATGTCAGTCATATTCGTTCCAAAATTGAAGAGAAAATAAATTAGTAAATATAATGAAAGTATATACAAAAAAAAATGTATTTTAATTAAAGTACGAGTTTTTCGAATTTTCCTTAATTTTTATAAGAAATTTAAGTGGAAAGCAAGTAAATATAATAATTTTTCTCGAAGCCTCGTCGACTAATGAATCCCATCGAAATGGAAAAACAGGTTCAACGAATTAAGAAAGGAAAAAAAAAGAATCGTAAACTTGGAATATACGTAATCGCTTTCTCTTGCGACGCGACAATATTTGAAGAGTCGACATACTCTGTTCGGTTTCGTTTCAACCGCACGAGAGATCCCAGGACACTTGGAGGATACTTAAGATTCCACGATCTAACCGCAACGCGTTCGTTCGACGCATTAGCTAACCCGACTCCATCTGCTCAAAGGTGCACGTAGAGAGGAACACGTCCGTCCGTTCGTTCCTAACCTCCCCTTTCCTGGACACGCCTGGAATCACAATTTCAAACTCCCCAACCGATTCCTTCGTCTCTCGCCTTTTCTTCTTCGCGACTCTTCTCTTCGCCATCGTCGTCCTCCATTCATGATTTTTTTTTTTTTTTTTTCATGATGACTCACACGGTTGATGATTCATGATTGGAAAGGCCAAGATGATCCAGTTGATCCAGTGGATCATCGAGAAGATTGGAGGATGAATTTGGATCGATGAAGATGGGGGGGATATATCCATCGAAAGAGATTATTTCTCTCTCTCTCTCTCTCTTCGAGGGAGAGTTGAATCTTGATCTTTTACAATCGAGGGGAAATGTGTTTTTAATAAAGACGATTTGACGGTGAGAAGAGTGAAATTAAAAATTAGGAAATATATAAAGTCGGGGATATAAAGTTTCCCGTGAAATTATGATAGAGATAGAAAGTGGTTTATCAGAAAGGATTGAATTGGATACGGGATTTGTAAAAGTAATTGTGGAAGTTGTATGGAAGATTTTATGATTTTAGAGGTAAGCGGTTATCGGTGCTCGAACGTCGTGCTTGTATTCCTTTCTTGTCAATCTTACTCAATCACGGAACAATAGAACGGTTAATGAGCACTTAAAGTTCGATGAATTCGAAAATTTTGTTTGCATTTCTGCATTCTATCGGAATCGTGTTTCAACCGGAATGGAAAATATATATGTCAATTTCACGTTTGATATTCCTTTTGATTTTCTTGCCTATATATTAATTGCGGCGCGTTGTTTCCATTGACATTTCGGTCCTAATTAAATATTTTCTTCGACAGAAAAATTCGCTTTTTCTCGAAACATGTTTATACGTAAAAACGTTACTCGGATCTTTTCACGAAATTAAACACGTTTACGTAACAAACGATGGAGCAAAGCGCGTTTAGAAGCATCGTATCGTGCATCCGAATCACCGGTCACTGCTCCTTTGTTACAGCCTAGCTTATTTCCAGCGGGGGAGCTCAATAAAATTAATTCCTAGGCCTTAACTCGTTTCCGTAGGGTGCCTCCTCTCACGAGCATAACGGCTACACCTATTCTCAACTCACTTCTATCCGATCCTTACAATTACCATTACACGTATATATATATATATATCCAAGAAACCCTTCTCCAAATATTTTTCCTCTTCTACTTTCCAACGATTCACAATTTCCCCTTCCTCCTCACACCTCTTCCCCCTTCTCAACGAAGAAAAACACTTCCAAAAATTCGAAACTCACCCTCACCGGCGTTCCTATATCCCCATGACACTTGCCACTACTTGATAAACACAACGATCTCTTCTCGATCCTTTTCGTTACAACAAGTTCCACCGTGGGTATGTATGTATCTCGATATCACGTGTGTGTGTGTGTGTGTGTGTGTGTATCACTCGCGCGGATTGAACGAATTTCAAGGAGGCGAACGATTTTCGGGGCGAAAAATAACGCGACGAGGCGAAAGAAACGCGGGAAAACGCGAACTGACCGGACGTTTACGAGACGAGCGCGACCCGAGGCCTTCCCTCGCGATGGAAACAGGCTTTGGGCCCCTGAACTGGCCGCTCCGCTCGGCCGCAGGACCCACGCGGCCGTGCGCATGCGCCAACCGGCCCCCACCACGGGTCCAGCGGCGAGTGGTGGGGAGAGCGGTCGAGAGGCAACCCTCTTACCTGGACCTGCTCGTTTTCACGCCGACTCGCGTGTACACTCCCCATCTCCTTCACCTGCGGATTTTCCTGCTCAGGTGGCAGCACCTGACACTCCGATTCGCCCCGTGTTTTTATCTCACAGTGGCGTAAGAAGGGATTTTTTTTTCTTTTCTTTTCTTTTCTCTTTTTTCTCTCTTTTTTTTTTTTTTTTTTTCTTTTTTAACGCAGATCGGTCTCGATATTGGATTTCGCGAGTCGAGAACAGAAGAGGTATTCGAAATAGTTCGTTCCAGTCGTTTGTTTGAGCTTGCGGGACGGATGACAGATTTACGAGGATGATGTATTTTAGGTTTTGCTTATTTCGAGATTGAAATTGTGTTGAAGTTTATTTTTAATCTTTAATCAAAGGGTATTTGAAATTTATTTGAGCTTTTGGAGTATAAAGTCTTTACGAGTGTAGTAGTGTTTGAAGGATTGTGAATATTGATTTTAATATCGTTTAGTTTTAATTAATACGACGTAAAAAGAATATAACGAATACGATGTAATACGAAGCGTACGTGTTATGATAGGTTTATTGAAAATTATCGATCGTGGAGTATAATTATTATTCTTCTAATATATACGTTATACGTATTATTATAAAGTTGACGACGTAGAAATATTCTGATTTTCTTATTTCATAATTGATCACCTCGACGTATAATTTCGAAATAACTTTTGCAACTAATGCCTAATCTCCCGAGCAGTCACGATTATTGGAACGGAGACGCATCGGATTGGAGGCAAACCCTTCCTCGTGAACCTGTTCCTTTTCATTCTAAATACTATTCACCTGTGGATATGCTTGTTCGCCTAATCCCGGCGCCGCAGTGGCGTAAGAGTGATCTCTTCCGTCTATTCACGATATCTCATCTCTGAAATCTTCAGAATATTAAACAATTTCAAGCGAAGCTGATGAATAAAAATGAAGAATAAGTAATGTGAATTCTATATAATTTTTTTTATTTTGCCTAGATTTTAGATAAATTACTTTATTAATCTAACAAATTTATCTACAAGAAAAAAGAACCTTTTATAAAAAAATATTTTAAATATTTAAAATACAAATATTCCCTTCGATTCCCTTTTTGCTTCAACTCCTTTAAAATTCTCTTTTCTTCTTCTTCTTCTTCTTCTTCTTTTGCTAAATTTCATTACAACAATTTCCAAATAAAGATCCGACGAATAGGAGATTAAGAAAAAGTTATGTTCCACGTTTCAAGGATTAAAGAAAAAAAAATGAAGGAGAAGAAGAAGAAGAAGAAAATTATATTTACGTAAATCGCAAAGCTTTTTATTGAAATTTTTATTCGCCTTACGCAGTTAATCGCACAGTTCATTATGTTTATTTGTCTGGCTGGTAATTACGTACGCTTAAGTATCATGAAGTAATACATTTTTAGAAGTAATTGGCCAGGATAATGGAACGATAAACTTCGTTTCTTCTGGCTGGCTTTCTATACGCGTATAATCCTCGATCGACGTCATCAATTTTCGATACATTTCATCGTATCGGTTACGCAATTATTTCACTATTCGTGTGTAACGACCGATTACATAAAGTCGCCGCCATTAACGTCGCTAATCGTTCTTGACTAACGATGTCGTTATACTTACACGCGAATGATAGAAATAGAAAATTGGATAGCTATGCTTGAAATGTTGTACGGGTATCCCTCTCTGTTTCTATTTTTGATTGGATGATTGAAATTGAATTAAAATTTGGATTGAATTTCTTAGAGATCGATAAAATTAGAAATTAAGATGAGTCAACGTGTCGAACGCTCGTTATAATCTCAAATCGAACGAAAGAAAGAAAGAAAGTTTCTTGCGTTTAAAAGGAATGAAAAAAAAAAAAAAAAAAACAAAAGAAGAAAAGAAAGAAAATCGAGAGACTTTATACAATGGGCAGAGAAATATACAAATAAAAAATTTCTTAACTGTATTTATGTAAGAGGTAGTAAATAAATTTTGTATATTAATTAGAATTATTTAAATAAGAAATGGGCATTTCTTTATCTCTCGCCACCGCGAATATCTATTTGCATTCTGCGTTTCAAACAAACCTTTATTTACCTGTGAATAATAATAATAAATAATAATTATTCGCGTAAATGCAAATGCACATCACGCAAAGAATCACGCGTTTAATGATGTAATAAACACAATCGGGAAAATTATGGCCACGAATGTGCAAATAAAGGAAGGAGAGAAAAGAAACATTGATCGATCAGATGATTATCTTACGCTACGCCCTCGACCGTGCTGTTTCTTCCTTTATTCTAAAAGATAGGCGCGTTCTATCTGGAAGAATTTCTCGTCTGCACGTCTTGAAAATAGGGTTGAGCAAAAGAGGGAGGAGAAGGGGGAAAGAGATCCTCCTGAACTGCATCAACGGACACTTGGATGCACACCGTTGACCTCAACGTGCGTTAATAATTCACTCCTCTTCCTTTCGTTTCTTTTGCCTCGCTTTCGTTCATTTTCGTTTCTCTGTTGAAGAAATAATTACGATCCTCTTCCACGGTGTTCGCTTCGATTTTCGAAATTCCACCCTTTCCATCTCCTCTCTTTCTCCTCTCTTCTCTATTTCCCTATTTCTCAGTATCAAACTTTACTTTACTTTCGTCTCGAATCAAATTTTCATCGATGCCCTAATTTTTTAATTCACTCCTCTTCCTTTCTTTTCCCTCGCTTTCGTTCATTTTCGTTTCTCTGTTGAAGAAAATAATTACGATCCTCTTCCACGAAATTACATTCTTCCCATCTCTTCTCTTTCTCATTTCCATATTTCCCTATTTCTCAATATCAAACTTTACTTTCGTCTCGAATCAAATTTTCATCGATGCCCTAATTTTCCTTTATCACTTTCTTAAAATTCAAATTCTTCAAATAAATCTCTCCCCCTTTTTCTTCATCGCTTCTCAACTCTCATTTTTCCTCGCATCACTTTTCAAACACCTAATTATTTAGTTGTTTCTTCCATCTCCCTTATCGTCTCTCAGAGAAAAGAGAAAAGAGAATCCTTCAATTCTTTTCATTGTTATCTCGAAAATTCTCTTTCATAGCCTCCGCGCTCAAAGCAAACTTTCGTCACATCGATGACACACTGTTTCTGCAACATAATGGATGGAATAAATTCGCACGTGGCGCGGAGAACGGTGTAATTTCCGGTCGATGCACATCGCCGATGAGAGGAGAACGGAATGGAATAAAGGAAATACAGTCACGAGCTGTATAAGCTCGTACGTGTTGCTTTACGAGCTGCGAATTCGCGCGAGGGTGACTCGGCTGGCGAAATTTACGATCGACTTATCGGACGTCGAACCGGAAGTAGCGGGACGGGACGCCATCTTAAGTCAAAAGGCAGCGGTGCACGCGCTTTGTAAATATGGCAAAGGGGTCTGAAAGTGGGGAGAGGAGGTGCTTTCCTCGTTTACGTTGTAAAAGTGCATAAAAGTGCGTTTACGTTGTTGTTCGATCGAGTTATCGACGATAATTTCAACGAAATTAATTTTAATTTTAACGAAAATTAATCTGATCATCTTTTTTTTATCCAAGTTATTGAAATAATTTATGAAAATTTAAGAAAAAGAAAAATAAGTAAAGTAAAGTAAATAATTAAAGTAAAAATAAGTTGTTGTTCGACGATAATTTCAATTAATTTTAACGAAAATTAATCATCTTTTTTTTATCGAAGTTATTGAAATAGTTTATGAAAATTTAAGAAAAAGAGAAATAAGCAAAATAAAAATTATTAGAAAAAGAGTTTCTGATTTCTTGAAACGAACTTTGAGAGAACATTTAATTATTTCGATTCTCTCAATTTCTCTCCACTTCAATTTCTCTTCTTGGAATTTGAAAATTTTAAGAAACCGATCCGATCGAAACGATTCGTTATATACATAGAGACGAGTTTTCCTATGAACTAAACTGGTTTCAGGAGGGCTGGATGACCCGTGCACGAAGTGAATCATCGACGAGGAAACCATCGATTTCCACCGTTGTACTTCCACATGCACGTGCGTGCAACGTCGTTGCATGCGGCAGCAGCAACGACGTGTTCCATTGTTTCCAAAAGAATTCGCGCACGTGCGTGGGTGTGTCACGTATGCGCGAGCGCCTTGGAATTTTAAGCGGGCGCGAAGAAAACGACGCGTCTCGTCGTTCGAACGCTGATCGAGAGTGAAAATCTTTGGGCGGTGAAAATTATCGTGATATTGAATTTTCCCATCTCGTAGCGAGAGGAAACATTTCACAGAGATCCAATTTTTGGGGACGGTCGGTGGATTAAAATTTTTACGAGTTGAGATTGAAAATGATACTCGAAATTTTTAATCCATCGAAATTCGAAAATTAATTGGAATTCCAGTTTTTCTATAAATTTAACAGGTGATTAATTTCCCTACGTTTGATTACAATTACACACTTCGATGGATTATTAAAACAAGTTATCGAAATATTTATGAAAGTATTTAGAGGTTTTTAGACGGATAAAGTTAATTGAACTGGAAAATAAGAACGAAGAAGAATTAAGGAATTTTTCGAGTAACTTTGAAGTAACTACGAACGAATAAATATTATCTATTCAATCAAATAATATTGAACGATGAAATGGTTAGATAGGAGGATTAAATATAGTGACGAATAAAAATTTTTTTCTTTTATTAAAGAACTCGTTGAGAATTATTAATTAATTATACGACATCTACGACATAATCGAAAAGGCGTCATCATTGACGATGACAGGATTAAAAATCATGCGCGAACGAGTAATATGTACAAATATTTTCATGATTTTTCTTTGGATGATTTGTCTGAGACGATAATTAGACGGGGACGAGGTCTCCTAGATATTTTATTTACAAAAAAAAAAAAAATGCGCTTTTTTGTACATGAGATCTCTATTTCAGGGTCGTGCCTCATTTTTTAATTGCTACTAACAATCCATCCATTGAATAATAATAATAATAATAAAAATAATAATAAATTGAAAGATTCGTAATAAAAAGGATCTTTTTCTCTTAAATTTAATCACGACTTTATGATTTAATAACGGATAATATAATTATCAATGATATACGATGAGTAATTTCTTTTTTTTTTATCTAAACAAAAATGTAAATCGAGAATTACAAATTCTATAATAGAAGGTTCTTCTTACGAAAAAAAAAAAAATAAAATAAAATAAAATAAAAAATTGGCAAAAGAATTATCCTTCTTATCCAATTCCTTCCAATTATTTTTCAATCTCTCAATTGTTTCATTGATCGAACCAACGATTCTTCCTTCGTTAAAAATGATAGTTTTTAATCGATTGTGAAGTGCAACGTTTCTTGCATCTGTATCCTGAGAATACTGTTTGAAACATTCGTATCATAAATTCCTCGATTTATCTTTGACAATCCTCTTAGATTCGATCCTAGAAGAAATCTCCATCTTTCGTTTCGTTTTTTCACAAGAATCAAATAAGAACTGTTCCCAACTCTTTCGTTTCGAAGAAACGTTTTTTTTTTTCTTTCTTTCTTTCTTTCATTCATGATCAATTAAAAATCGTGAAGTGAAGTCGATTGATAAGATTACTTCACTTACATAAGGATAGTAGAAAGTTTCTACTAAGTTTCTACTAATTTCATTTTGTTCAACTTGTTTATTAGATAATATCTGTTAAATAAATAAGAATATTTTAAATAAGAATCGATAATTATTAAAATGGTTCGCAATTCGTATTCGAAATTTTTAAAATCATCGATATGAGATAATTATTAAATTCTTATTAATAAATAATTAACAGGATCCTATTAAAAAAAAAAAAAGAAGAAATCCTAATTTGATTAATTTAACACCTACATTATATTTCTTCCACTCGACTAAATATATTCTTATTAAACATTTCGTTATTATTCCACTCGCCATCTTTCCATCCATCGATTTTATTAAATTTTATTAAGAAAATTTACCTCCCGATAAACCTCGCGAAACACCTCTCTCATTTTTTATTATTACCTTGACGAAATATTACATAATTTACTTTTATACGTGCACGCACTATCAACCTATTACCTATACCTTTTATAAAGATTTCTTCGGCGAGATATGCAAAGTGAATATAAATATAATTTCAAATAGACATTACCATTACAATTTCCATTCAATCAGTTGTTTAAAGTTCAACCTAAACTCTGAATTACTAATCCAACTTGAATCAAACATATTGCCACAAATGCACGTAAATCATCTTATCAAACTCTTCAAAATAGATATTCGAAATGAATATTAAGATACTAAAAAAAAAAAAAAAAAAAAAATTACCATTCCCCTAACCTGCCTCTCTCACACTCGTGCACACAGAGTGTTAATATATTCCTATCTCACTACATCTCTCAGTCAATTCTAAACGAACGCATCTAAATCACCATATGACGAAACATTAATGTCAATCGAGGCTTTTTATTTATCGAGTTATAAACATTATCGTTAAAACCTTCGCACCTCATCTATGAGGTGTCTCGAACATTCGTTCGTTCGATCATTCACAACTCGAAACAATTTTTATTATAACTTTAACCACAATAAACCTCAACCTTTCAATATTTTCCTTTTTCCTTCCGAGAATCGACTGTACATATACATATATATATATATATTTATTTATCACAACGACAGGTCAATAGAGAACTCTCCCTCCCCCCTCGAACAAATCCATCCACAGAGCCCGAAAAACGTCAAAATCAGGCGATCACAATACTGGCGGGGCACGACCCTGTCCGAGATGTTGCAATTCTTATTTCTTTTTTTTTTTTTTTTCTTTTCTTTTTTTTTTCTTTTCTACAACGACACCCGTCACGTGGTCATCTCCAGATACCTCTTCGTCTCGATCGAGCCGTAACTGTGAGAGTAACGGCCGCTGTACGACGCCCTGGACCATGCCCCGGCCCTGTTCGAGTAACTGTTGCAAACGATCAAGGAGTTCATGCCGCTCGGCCTGTCCACGATCGGCACGCCCTGCCCTCCCCTGGCCGAGGGGTGGCGATAGCTTCCGCTTCGCGATTGGCAACTGTCCGTCAAAGGTGTCCTCGGGTCCTCTGCCGTGGCGTTGATCTCTGTGTAAGGCTTGTGTCTCAGGGTGCACGTGCTCAGGAACACAGCTGCCATTGCGCCCTATACATATATATGTATGTATGTATAGATATAGAGATAAATGTGAGAGAGATGTTTATAGGTGGTCGAATTAGATAGGGATGGTTAGATTAGATAGGGATGGAATAAGGCCTCTTTTGTTGGGGTGAAGATAAGAAATATTGTTATACGTGTGGAAACGATCATCTGGATGTGTGAATTGGGATATCGTGGAATTAAAGGGAATGCACGATGGAGGAATAGTAATATCAATAGATGAATTGGAAGGTATATTGCCTGTTATGATTCATCAATGGATCGTAAAATACAGAAATATTTAAATTTAATTTTACTGACTGACATGATAATAGTTGCTAATTGTCTAGAAAGTTTTCTGTTGGTAATAATTATTTTAGAATGAAGATGTATGATCAGACCAAGAGAGCCAATTTTTTTTGCATAAATTATTCCTGAATTTCCAAAAATTTCTTTCTTCACCACTTTCATTATTCATTATAATATTAATCCAAAACCGGGTAAATGAAAGTTTCTGATAAATTATCGAAAATTTCACGACGCGAAACGGTGATTTAAAAACGAATACGCTTACCACTAGCATGTGAAGCAGCACGATGAACATGGTAGCATTTCTGAATCCAATATTGTCCAATAAAATTCCTGCCACGCTGGGCCCGATGAAGGCTCCGAGCGCAAACGTGCTTGTCCACAATCCACTGATCAGACCGTAGGTCTCTAAATTATTTGGGAATCCGTATTGTCTAAAACGTTAAGAGGAAAAAATTGTTCGAAAAATTCACCATCTTCGTGATTTCAAAGTTATCATCGCAATATCAATAATTGAATTAACTAACGATCAAACGTACATCGACGTCCTCAAAGCATCCGTGAAACTGGCAACCAGTTGTGCAGCCATACCTAAACCGTGAACAACCAAACCGCAGATCGTCATCCAGAGTAGAGTTGGGCATGGTATAAAAGGTGCTGGTCCGACTAAGATAAATCCTATTACCACGAGGATGCATCCGGCTACGGTAGCTACCTAAAAAAAAATTTTTCAAATTCGTCAATTTTCCATATCTCATGCTCGTTTTCAGAAAACAATTTTTCGAAAATTGCCGAATCTTCGTATCTTTATTCGGGACCAAGATTAAAAGGATGATTAATCAGATAATGGTATTTCGATAATTACTTTCGGATGCGAATGCTTGTCACAGAGCCACCCCCATGCGGGGGCGGTAATGGCGTAAGTGCCGCCGTTGATCACGAACATCAAGCCTAGAACGATAGGACTCAGGTCAAATTGCCTTAAATGAGGCTCCAGGGTTGCTTGCAAAAATCCTATGCTCATACTGGTCGCTATTATGGAGGACGTGGCGATCAATACGCCTGGAATTCTCAAAGCTTTCTTCACACCTGGAAAAATATATTTTAAATCGCAATTGACCAATTATTATGCACGATTAATTGCATTAAAAATTGTTAAATCCACTCACCCACTGTATTGGGATTAGTTTGATTGCTGTTGGAATGAACTGGTAGGATGAAGATGGTCATGACCGCGGTTGTGAATAAAGCTGATCCCAGGACGACGAAAGGTGTCGTGTATCCTCCAACCTGTATTAAAAAATTATTAATAATCCATTCGAAATTATTAATAGTGCAAGCTTGTTCCATCCAATCCAATTAATTTAAAAATACAATTCAGATTTACAACATCTTATACAAGATAGAGCCTCAATATCTCTCAAAAAGTAAATTCTAAAGTGACCCATTATCCTAATCTCTTTACAATTGCTTCCAATCCATTCTGCGTCCATTTCTAATCCAGAGAGCCATTAACTCTTAAAGTAAGATTACTCAAAGTAAGACTTTCAAAGAAGAACAAATGATTCATAAGTATTATCCTTAATGCGTTTCAAATCTACGAGAATAGTTTTCTTTCCTTTTCTTTTTTTTTTCGAGAAATTATCGTCTTACCTGATAAAGAATACCGCCGACAGTTGGGCCAACGATCAGGCCCAGACCGAAAAAGGTCTCCAGGCTGGCGAAAGTGGTGGCGACGTTATCCGGGAATTCTTTGGCGATAATGGCGAAACTTGCGGTGAGAAACGCCGCGTTCCCCATAGCCTCCACGATTCTAATCACGAACGAAAGGATTATGAACGGATAATGGCCGTTCACTTTGTCCAACAGGCCGAAGAAGATGGCGCAGGTCCCTGTTGTCAGGATACCGCCGTTGAACAACAGCTTTGGCCCGATTCGATTTAGCTAACAAAGATCGTCGATTTTATTGTCAAAATGTAAATGAAAACGTGTCGTGAGAACATTGAGAGAAAGTAATCTTATATTATAAGTGTTTATGATATTGTTAGTGGTGGAAATTGTTATATTTAATCATGGCGATTCTTTTATTTTGATAATTGCAAAAAAAAAAAAAATTCAAAACTTTAAAACTTGATTATTGTTGTTTGGTGTTCTTTACGACGTTTGAATATAATTTAATTAATGTGAAGAAATTGATGAATAATATGAGTCTTAAATGGAAGTGTTTTGGAAGCTGGCTCGAAGAGCGATACTTTATCTCTTCGGTCCCTTCGATCACGTTATTTTTGTTCTCCTTTTTCTTTCTTTTTTTTTCTAGTAGTAAAGATAAGAATGATATTTATAGTCACGTTCGAAGATTGAGAAACACGTCGATCTTAAACTATTTTAGTTTTATTTGGACGTGAAAGTAGTTTCGTTAGGAAGAAAAGATATTGGTGATGAAAAGCGAGCGCCTACAAGTAGGCAAATTAATACAGTAAAGTAAACTGGAACTGCCATTCCTCAGGTTTGAGATTACATATATATATATATAGTCGAATAATTCTTTTTAATCAATTATTTACGAACGTTTCCTTTTTTTTTCTTTTCATTTCAATATTTTGTAACAATTATTATGATTTTTTTTTTAAAGTTTCTTTAAAAATTTGAAATTCTGTAACAAAATCTAATGTACCTACTTATGGTAACTCTCTTCCATTATTGCCACGATACTAAAATAAAATACCAACAAGAAAGTTTGATAGATAAAAACGTTAATTTAAAAATAATGCAAGATAATTCGAGTGAATGTTAACCAAGAATTAACGATAAATTATAATATAATTATTTCACTCACGTATTGTCCGTATAGAGGGCTGATGATGAACACGATGAACTCGAAAATCCCAAAGACCAATCCGTACTCGGATGGCGATGCTCCTTTCTTCTCAGCCTGCGAAAAAAGAAAAAAATTACCAAAAAATGGTGCACGCGAGCTTAACAAATAATTTTTAACCTTTCAAGATTCGAAATCGTGTTAGACGATTCCATATTATTGCTACGCATTTCGTCGCATTATCACGAGTGCAATTAACGCTGGCCATGATAAATCTTGATAAACTTTAGACACTTCACTCTCAGCGAAGAGTCACGAAGATTGTTGAAGGAAAACGGTTCCTCAGAAGATTTCAGAAAAATAAGAAAAACTTTTATCGTTGATTTTCAATTGTTGCTGTTGATTAAAATAAAATAATTTTGTTTTGAAGAAATATTATATATAGATGATAATTAAATATAAATAAATGAAAGGAATAGAGATTCTTTATCGAATTAAGTTTAAAAATTAAATATTCATAAAAGAAGTATCATTGTTTTGATTTTTAAGTGTACGATTGGAAGTGTAGATTGGAAAGACAAATTAAAATTAGTACATAGAAATTAGTGGTATTTTAGCTGTATATTAAAATTAGAAACTTGATTAAAATAAGATAAGAAATAATTTTCAACGACAAGACTTGATTCTGACGAAATCTCGAAAAAGATTGATTCGTTTGTCTATTAATCTAGAAAGATGTTTTCACTCCATTTTAACGAATTATTATTCGTACGAGTGTAAATAAATTGTGTTAAATTGCAAAATTTTCACGAAATTTTTATCTGCATTATATTAATCATTCGAATCATTTTTGATAAGAACATTTTATTAATTGACACGAAATGACATATTTTGTGATAATAATAGGATAAGTTGTCTTGTGACTAAGATGCGTTCTAATGTTCGTTTCATTTGGAAATATAGATTAAGTAAATTAACGAAAAAAAAAAATAAAAAACAGAAATATTATTTTTTAGAATTAATCCTATAAATTAATACAAAATGGAAATTTTTTAATTCTTATGCTATAAATACTTTTGTAACTAATCCTATAAATGTATATCCTTTAAAATTGCAAAAGATAATTCCTTTTGAGAAAATATATAGAAAATATTTCTCAGAGAATGTTTCTTTTATATCTCTATAAATAAACGTTCTATATTTCGATTTACATTCGAATATATCGATTTCCTTAAATCGGCATTACCATTCACGTTTCTCGAATATTATCTGGCAGCAGCCGGTCAAAAAGTAGACGTGTTACAGATAAATACGCGATCTGTGTTCCAATTAAAGTGTTTACTACACAGCGAGATTACGGATGCGAGTGTGTCACTACTATAATGAAGAATTTCTAAAAGATTGTAACAGAGATCAAAACAAATAAATTATCTTTTCTCACTGTCAGCATAATACGCTCCGAAATAGAACTCTAACAATAACAGGAGATAACAATGTGAAATAATTCATACCAATAGAGATAGTGTAATTACATTGGAAACGGATATCTCTCGTGTATATCTAACATAAGAAAATAATTTAAATGACAAAATAAATTACTTTGTACAAAGTATCGAACGAAGATGAATGTCAATCACGTAATTAAAAGATTCCAAGATTATTCTATTTCACCACCGATAAATTTTTCAAAATTATATAATAAAAATCACTCTTTTGAGAATCCAGGCAAAATTTAAAATTGGAACGATATGTGAGAAAGATTAGAAAGTTTAAAAATCCCAGAAAGGTTGAAGAAAGAATCTGAGAAAAGTGTATTATCCTGAGGATTGAAAAGTATTCAGAAAAGAGGAGGGGAAAAAGAAGAGTTTTTAAAAACAGATTTCTTTTCTGAAAGAGAAATGCAATATTCTATTGTACTTTTCTACATACGTAACGCTATTACATAAGTGCAACCATAGGTTGTACACATCGAACTCTAGTAAGTATATAAGTATACCTACTTAAATGCGTCATAGATAATTCTTGTTGTGTCTGGCATCGTGAATCATCGAAAAAGTATTCGAAACTGGTAATTCGATATAATACTTCACAATAAGCGACAATTTATTGCTAATTTATTTGTGACACGATCGATTATCGTTTCATAATTCTCACTTACTTAGTTTATCGATTCTTTAATCGTGTTGAATATATCGAATAATTCTTCTATCGAATCGAATGTTTTAAAATGTAAAAATTTTTTTCGATCTTAGAAGATTTTTTTTTTTAATTAAAATTAATATTTCTCTCGAATTAAATATTCATGTAAATTTTCCTTGATCTCATCAAAGGATGTTACGATTTTCAAGATATTTCAAAGTTACAAAGTTTTCTAAGAATTTAAATAATTATTACGTACAGTAAAAGAGAGATATATAGAAAATAATGATACAATGAAGAATAATATAAACGACGTTTGATTATCTCGAGAAAAGGAAGAAGAAAAAAAAAGATGGCGCCTTCCAAGTGGCCAAAATAGTAAAAAACTTTTAACTTGCTAATCAGAAAATTTCATTAACGTCTAGCTAATAAGATTACGAGTATTTATTTGACGATTCACTTAGTACTTGCTTTTCTAACTTTGTATTACGTTACGTTTATTGATTACCATCAAGTGCAAGTACAAGTTCATTTTCATCGTTTAAACATTTAAACCTTCTCATTTTTTCACGACACACGACACTTACTTTCGTTATATTATACTCGTGTTTTAAAAGAGGAAAAAAAAAAAAAGAAAGAAAGAAAGAAAATGGTGGAGGATAGAAAAGACATCTAGAAAAAGATCACACAAGCATTAGTTAACAATCGTGTTATGTTGCATCAGGCTATTCAACAAAAATTTTTCAACTATAAAATATCTTAGTTAAGCGAATTTTGTTTACTTTTGATATTGCGAATTTCTCATTTCATTAATTATGCTTGGGACGATACGAATCTTTTTAAATCTTTAATTTATCATATTTTATCAAATTTTTATATTTCAAATTAGAATAATTTGATTAATTAAAATCCTCAATTAGAATAATTAAGGAATCACCATACAATTCAAATTAAATAAATAATTGTTAATAATAAATATTAGTAATATTAGCAGCTTTTTGAAAATTCCAATTATCAATTATTATTTGGATCTTTCGATCAAAAGGGATGCTCCAACATATCCTTTCCTCCAACTTGCTATTTTTCCTCGTAAACTTTCATCAAGTCAAGTTTGCAAGCGTACGTGTAACAACTTTCAGCACGAATAATTTACGATTCTCAAGCTATCGTCTTCAACAAAAAGAGAGATTACTTGTTTTCGAGCCAGATATATTTATAAATATTTGAAAAAAAGTCGTAATGATAATGACTGACGTAATCGTTTCGACGACGCCATACAATTTTTGCGTTGTCTACGTTACGCAATTTTTACCATTTCCATAAGTCTGTCTGTAAAAAAAAGAAAAAGAAAAAAAATTCCCACAATATGTAACGTTGTAACAAAATGTCGAAGCAATTCTTAATAGAATTCAATCACGACGAAGAAATTGGTGGAATATATAAACAAGTGGGTGGCAAGGAACCGCGATTATTCTCTTTCTGATTTCAGAAACACGTAATTGATTAAATTAATGACTCGTCTGATGCAGCATTAATTGGCGATTATACATTGGCTTGTCACTCGCCGATTAATTTATCACGAACGTTTCGATCCGATTGAACGTTCCAATTCTGAAGATTCATCCTCATTCCATTATTCGTACTTGATCCTTGTTAAAGTTTTTTCTGTTAAAGAATCATTGAATTATCGGTAATATAAAATATACCAACGAAAGGGAAAATTATATATATATAATTTTATAAATTAATTATGAATTCGATTAAATTAAATTTTAATGAGATTTTATATAAAAATTATTCTTACGTATTATTTATCCAAAAGAAATATTTTTCATTGGAAAAATAAACTTGCAATTTATACAAAAATTTATACTGAAATTGAACAAGGCGTATTTTAAAATGGAAACAATTGATATATATTTTAACAATACGTTATTGAACGTTCTATGAGAATAGGATTCTTATTGTCATGGATTTCACGTATATCAGGCGACGCGTGGATCGCGTTAAGTAAGTAATTTCTTAATGAACCACGTAGAATTGATAACTTATACTCGAGCGTCGATGTACTCAACCCCTTTCCAGACAAGTTAAGACCGATAAGAAATCGTACAGAGAACGTCCTTCCTGCCATGCACCGACTTATATCGATACTTTCTTTTCGTTCCTTCTTCCATTTTCTTTATATTTTTCCTTTTTTTTTTTTTTTCTTTTCAAGCTTCGATAAAGAAATTTAACGAAATATAGAAATCTCGTGAATAATTGAATCGTCAGAAAAAATCCTCCCTGCCATAAACCGATTTTATTCCAAGTTTAATTTCGTTCGATATTTTACACGAATCGTGTAAATTTGCCTTAAGTCGGGAGATAACGGAGTTAATACCCTCTATATCGCAATAAAATAATCAAATTGTATTAAAATATTTGTAAACGAGTGCAAGCTTAACATTTAAAAACAACAGTGTAATCAAATTAAGAAATAAATTCTACTCTCGTTTATCTCGACAAAACAAGCTTATAACTGATAATATAATAATAAAACTCACTGTAAAAGTCAATCGACACGACGACGAAGTCTAAATCCATCTTATACAAACATATACAATTATACAAGAAGCGTTTGTATCATAACACTTCCTATATTAAATTTCGTATCATTTACACGGTACAATCATTCGAGACAATATGTCTTCTAACCTTTCTCTCGAGTTGCGACTACATTTCGTAAAAAAATTCAAACAACTTACTTAAATAACCTCATCCTCTTTCATCCAAAACACGAAACAAACAAGAAGAAAAAAAGAAAAGAATCGAAAATCAATCAACTGGCAAAAATAATTCCTCCATCCATATTCATCTAAGAAAGTTAGAAGAAAACTCATTGCCTTACAACTCAGAGCAAAACCAACGCGACACCCAAACATCCTTCCATTTCTATTACTCACCTCCTGCGGGTAAAACGGTGCCTGGAGCGAAACGCAGATCGCGTTCGCGAAATCGGCGATGCTGATGACGATCAACGTGAGCCATTGCCTCTTGGTGAATTGGGCCATCATCTTTGTTAACGGCCTCGTCCTCTCCTTCGACCAGCTTCCTTCCTTCTCTCGACTGAACCACTGAACCGAGCCAATGTCCTCCTAAACTCGTGTCCCTCGGCCCACCATCGGGGCAGACCTCCTCTCGCCACCGATCTCGGCACCCACCCTTCGCCACCCTTTCGTGCACGGATTAAATGGTGCGTCGCCGCGCGTGTTCAACAGCGACAACAACGCCAAAGCGGCTTGGCGCGCTCTCGAAACGGTTGTGCGACAACGAGGCGAGGAACCGGCTACTTTTCAACAAGGAATCATTGCCACAGGAGGGAGAGAGGACGTGACACGGAGGGGTCATAGGTCATAACGATACGATACTACCGCGATTCTAATTCCCATTATCGGCATGTTGCGCGACTTTCTACGACTTTTTCGTTCCTTCCTTGCATGGCTGAGCGTGGACGAGGTATTCACGGGTCGTTGGATCGTTGGAGTGAAAATTTTGGAGGGAAACTTTGAGGTTCGAGAGATTCTCGCTTGTGAAGATTCGTGGATCGGATGGATGTGATGGATGAAATCGAGCGAAATTTTGATTTTTGTTTTGCAGAAGAAGTGATTCGTACGATTTTTGGTTATAAAGAATCGTGGATGGGATATGTGATGGATTGAGCGAAATTTTATGGAATATTAATTTTTGTTTTGCAGAAGAAGTGATTTGTTCGATTCTTGTGCTTGTGAAGATCGAGTGATTTGAGAGTGATTCTTGTTTGATTTTTGTTTATGAAGATGAATGAGGGATTTTGATTTTGATTTTTGAATGTCGAAAGATAATATTAAATGACGAATTAAATATTTTCAATTAATGAGAGTGATTTGAGATGATAATTTATTATATTTGATTTGTATATAAGTGGTGAAAAGTTTTATTTTATTTTTATTGTTGATGATTTGAACTTTTTTTATTAATTCATGGAAAATATACGATTGATGATTCTAGAGAATTCTAGGGAATTTTTTACTGATTTCTCGAAGTGCAAAGTTTCCAAGAATACTTTTTCTCATTAATTCATGGAATATTTAAAATGGAAAAATTTGTTCTTCGTTCAATCTACAGGGAATTAATAAAACGAACGATTAAAACATGTATGAAACTATCTTGACATTTTTATTTATATCTTTAATTGAATTCTAAATTTAAAATTTTATTATTACACGTATATTTAAGGCATGATATCTTCTACGATAGATCTACAATACTTGAATCATAATGAAAACATAAAATATAAATGTTTTCAATAATGACTAATGCCATGTGTCGTCGTTACGTACCTTTGTAAACAAGAAACTATCGTAATCCTGGCAGACAATGTTACATCGTACACAGAAAATCTTATTATCTCGAATTTCATCACACGTTATTCGAAAAGATTTCTAGATAGATAGTGCGACAAAATTATTTACTTAAGTACGTAAAATTATATTTTTATTTTTCCTTTCTCGTTCCCGTTTAATCTGACATTTCGATAAGGAGAAATATCTTTGGAAATAAAAATTCACGATTGTCCTAAACTTCGATATAATATTTGAACAACAATAATCATTTTGTCGAGATAAATGTAAAAGGAAAATTATCAGAAGATAAAATTAAATTATACCGTATTAGAATTATAGGTGTAATCTCGATGCAAGAAATATTGCAAAATTGAATACATTTTTAGGTCAGCAATAATTCTGTCTTTAATGCACGGTGTACGTACCGTACATCATCGATAATGCAAATGTCAAACGAAATATCACTGCATTGCAATTGAAATTAACGATAAGTAATTACAATAATACTAGACATTTGTTTCGAAATACAACTGAAAATGGTACAATATAGAGACATCTCTGAATTTGTTCTTTGAACTCGTTCTTCTGAAAATTATAAACATCATAAATAGAATGAAATTAAAAAAGAATATAGAAAAATTAAAGGATAGAAAGGAATCATCCTAAGGAAAGAAAAACTTTCCAAAATTTCACTTTTAAAAGAAATAAAAAAAAAAAAAAGAAAAGAAAAGAAAAGAAAAGAAAAGAAAAACTTTCAACCAAAGTTCAAACAACCAAAAACAACTTCACTCAAACACCACCTCGATTCGTATAATAATCCTTAAAAAAAACGATAAATTTCCCCGAATTAATATCATTCTTCTTCTTCAATCCGCATCAATGCACAATTTGAAGTCGTCAAAATAATCTGTCCATCAATATCCACGAATCCTTCTCCATTCTCACCTTTGACTCTCATCGATTCACGTTCCAATTCCACGTGTAAAATCATTTTCAGAAAAATGAAATAAAAAAAAAAGGAAAAAAAAAAAAAAAGAAAAAGAAAAGGAGAGTGATTCTCGAAAGAATTAGAGAACGAGCTACGTGTCACGAAGCCAAACTTTCAACGGGACCTTGTTCAAAGCCTTGCCAAGGAAATTCTTAAAGTGTTTCGCGATACTGGCGCTCGCTGCCGGTCTCATCTCCTCGATGATCTCCTTCGCGTTCTGGTTGAGGAACTGGTTCATCGCTTGGCCGATCACGTTGTCGCCGTTCAATTGATCGACCACCCGGAAACGGGCGCGGCCAAGACCGAAATCGACCAGCATCCGCGCCACTTTTAAATAACGAACCCCATCGCGGATCTCCTCCGCGCCCTGGATACGGGCGACCGCCTGGACATCACCTGCAATTCCATCATTTTCTCTCTTTCTTTCTTTCTTTTTCCTTTTTCCTTTTTTTTTCTGTTCCCGATTTTTACCGAGTTTCTCAAAGCGAATTTTCGAATTCGAAGCAAGCAAGCAAGCAAACATTATTATGGATACCAAAATTTCTATGTCGAAGGAGATTTCGATTAACTTCTATTTTTTTCTCTCTACTATATCGTTGTGGATCGATATAATTTTTTTTCTTTTGGGAAAAGAAAATTTTGACAGAAGAACTCATTCTCATTTGAATGAAATTATTTCGAAGATTTAAAAAAATGGATAGTGTAAAATTTAAATAAATATATTTTTATGATCTCATCACGATGATTGCCAAGGGGTTGATCAATTTTTTTTAAATGTAAATGAAAATTTTTAATCCCTGTTCAATTAACCACGAATAGCAGACTTGTGTCAATATACAATATAAATTATAAAAATATTTAATAATTATATGAGTATCAAATATGTTATTCAAAAGGTTGTTTTGTTTGTTCTGATTAATATTTATAGAAGCTTATTTCATAAAAAATGAAGAAAGGATAATGTAATCGGCTCACCGAAGAGGGCCCAAAATTCGCCGTGGCTCTGAATGGGGAAGAGCAACACGTTCCCCACGACCTCGTAACGGCCTTGAAGTTCGATCTTCGGGAATGCTAAATGAACGTCAAGCCTGTATGTTTTCACGTCGACTCGTGACTTCGTTAACGAGTAATTTCCAGCTCCTATAACCGTGATATTTGAGAACAATGCCCTGACACGAACAGCCCCTTGGCCGTTCTCCATTCCCAGTTCGGGGATGATCAGCGGTTCGATCGGGGGTAAGTCCAGTTCAGGAATACCTATGCAAATATAATTGATGATGTGACGTGGATAATTTGAGAATTTATCCAGAAATTTTTAATAAAATTTAAGAGAAATGAAGATCGGGAACGAAGCAATTTATTCAATGAGATTTATATGTATTCGATTCGTATTTTATTTTCGTATAAATATGTGCGATGACTGTAAATGTAAATTTCGAAATGATGAGACGAAGCATTCAAGTATATTTTAATATAAATGTATCTTGATATAAATTTCGAAATAAACACGAGAAATGAAGCAAAGTCGCAGAAAAACTTTTAATTTATATAAAGTAACTCAAGTAAAACGAAATTACACTGATTGCACCTTATGTAAACCTACTGATTTCGAGAGCTTATTACATAATATATCTTCATTCTAATTCCATATTCTGTTTCAATTTTCTTTTTCTTTTAGACAATAGAAACAAATTTAAATTCGTATATCTTTCATATAATCTAAATTTTGTATCTCTGTCTTAAATATTATATTCTTAAAGTGTAATATATACTTCAGTTAAATAGTATTTCCGTATTTCGTGATACAAAAATAATAATAATAAAGAATTAATTTTAAGAATATTCTTAAAATGTTTACTCACCCTTCAGCAAATATGGTTGCAGATGATTCAACGTATTCTGAAAGCACACGTCTATCTTGGGATCTGACCTACTGCAGGGTAATATGTATTCAGCTGTGAAAAAATACAAAATTTTGAAAGAATAGAATCTCAAATTTTCCATGTTACTATAGAATGGAGGGTGAAATTTTCATTTCGGATTGTTATATTTTATTTACACATCTTTCTACTTCTTCTATCTTTATGCAATCACTTTCAGTGTCTTTAGAAAATTTATCCAATTTCTCGATTATTTTGTCGTTCCTTGTCAACTCTTAACATGAATTAAATTAAAATATTATGTAATTATATAAATATTAAAATATGTTAAAATTATTAGAAGATAGAGAAAAATATTTTGCTCGTCTAATTAATATTCTATTTCTTTTCAAATATTTTACCTGGCGTTGAAAGAAATTTCTACTTACTTCTTTATTATGCATTATTATTCACAAGATTGATCAGAGACTGTTTTATTTATTTATTTTTTTTTTTTTTATGAAAATGCAAAACATTCGAACTTGACACATAATTCAATTCATAGAATCTTTGAAATATTCCCAGAATTGATTCTTATCCTGATAGAGATCACGGAAGTTTTTCACATACAAGATTTTTGAAATACTAATTTTCTAGATATTATCATTGACAAGGAATAATAAAACTCTATTCTACAAACATCGAATCACCAAATCAAAATCGAATATGATATATTTACAAAATGTGTCAAAATTTCAATCTCTCATTGAATATCTCAATGATATAACGTTAATACAATTACAAACACAAAAATAAAATTTATAAAAAAAAACTAGGAAACAAACTTATTACTCAATCCAACGAACAGACAATATTTTGAAGTTACATAGATCACAAAAAGAAAAAAGAAAAAGAAAAA
Source organism: Apis laboriosa (assembly GCF_014066325.1). NCBI lineage: Eukaryota > Metazoa > Arthropoda > Insecta > Hymenoptera > Apidae > Apis > Apis laboriosa. The sequence goes on along the minus strand of NW_025223292.1, from coordinate 1,972,813 downwards.
GAAATCATGAACGTTTATCCAGAAACGACTTCCTCTATTCGAATTTTTCTCCATTTCGTTACAGAGCAATTTCCCTCGAACACAAGTCACAATTTATAAAAATACGAATTCCTTAAAACTTTAAATAAGAACCTCTTACTAAGCGATCATACCCTACGTTGTTACATCAGCGAAGAAAATTTACGACGCATAATTTTCGCTACTTTCTTTTCCCCCACGTGTTACAAAGGGATACGAAAAACTTATTTTAATTTATTTTAATTTTTGGAATTTATTATCCCTCTCTTTTTTTTTTTTTTTCTTCACTCATTCCATCCAGTTCGAAAACTGAATCCACTTGTTTTCCCGTATAATGAATCGTTAAACTATAAAATTATTTTATCATTTTACTCGAAACTCGTTAAATTTTAATACAAGTCATTACTTTTAAAGATTTCTTTTTTTTTTTTTTTTTTTTTTTTATTGTTTGACGCAACACACGCTTTTCTTGCTCGCAGCTTGTGGAATGATTGATGGATTGCTATAATAATAGGCGATAGCGCACAATGGCTTGAAACTTTGAGCTATAAATCATTAACAATCATTATTTATAATTGTTATAACTCATAATTTTCTCTACTATATATATTTTTTTTATATACTTTTTCTTCCCCTTTCGTTTAAGCAATTTGTTGAAACGAACAATTAACTTAATACGAGAGATTGATGCAAATGTGTGTGTGATGATATAAAAAAATATGTTATGTGAAAAATTTTAAATGATGATAGTGTGAGAACGTTGACACACAGAGTAGTGAAATGATTAAGAGAAACAATATAAGAGAACATATATAAAATATGGGGAAACGGTGTTTACGAAGTGATTTGAATGCGTGTAATGTCGTGAATGCAGCACAGTGTTGTTATTGTCTCTGTTGTTAACACTTGGAGAAACCAAATATGCATTTTAGCTTTAAATGGATATTAACATAGGGATTAATTTATATGGAAATTTGTTGTCATTATTTTAAATTCTTTTGTTTGAAGACGAGTAAAAAAAAAAATTTCAATTCCAATTGAATTATCGTTTAACTACCATTGATTATTTACTACTAATTTGTTAAAATTACAATATTAATTACTAGATAATTATTGAAATCAAAAATTGAATGGTAAATATAAGGATTAAGAACATTTTAATCAGAATTCAGATTCGACTAAATCTTTTCGATTATTTCATTACTAGATTATCGAATTAGATTTATAATATGTATATATTTTCAGTTCAGGTTAGGTTTAGTTTAGCTTAGGATCAGCTGTAGATCTAGCAAAAGTGAAACTAACACCAAACTTTCCACGTCTAATCGAATAGGAGAGAAAAATGCATACCATAACTGCCCACGCAACTTTATAATCCCATAATATCTTTGATCATTCCTGTGATCAATAACAAATAACATTTGGTTTTACAATTAGTTAGATTGATAGTTGAAGAAATTAACTGATTGTCAATTTCATAGATCCATCTTTATCTTTATTAACATAGTATGCTTACACCATCTTTGTTAAGCCATTCTATATTTATATTCAACTTTCAATCCTAGTGTATATATTATTGATAAAATTTCCCTAGAGAAATTTTTTTAAGTTAAATCCTAGTTGCAATATACTTTATTTCATCATTAATATAACATTAACGTATATGTCAATTAACTAACTATTTGATAAAATATACTAACCTTTAAGTAACCTTTAACTAACCTTTATAAAGCCATCCTGTATTCACATTAATTTCTATTCTAACATTTACAACTGAAAACCATTGATAAAACTTTTCGAAAGAAACTTTAAAAGTTGAATTTTCAATCAATGCCTTTCAATCACTCTACCATTAATCATAGCACTTGCACAACCCGCTCTATTTCTATATTCAAATTAATCCTAACTAATTTCAATCAATACTCACGCTCAAAAGCACTAATATTTTTCTAAATAAATTTCATCTTATTTACAATATAAACCACTTGCTCTACTATCATTATCATAACACACCAGTTTATTCTAAACTTAATCCCAATTCTAACCATATTCAAACTAATTTTAATCAAAATCCACACATTAAAAATCACTATATGTAAAATTTTTCTAAAAAATTTCACCCCATTCAAAATATACACCACCACTAATATCCTCACCCTACCATTCAATTACAATTCCACGAAATAAAAATAAAACCTTTTAGCTAAATTTCATCTCTGTCATCGAGTCATCATCATCATCATCATCATCATCATCATGGTCGTTGCAAGGTCCATGACCAACGAAAGAATCTGGACCGTTCGATGCACCGTTCCGGTTTACCCGTTTACGCTTTCACTCTCGAGGAATCATGCGAAGACGAGCGTGTCGAGGATACCAGCCGTAAGACCAGCTCTAAACATCGGCCAGGCCGCTACTTTCTCCGCTCGATTACCGATCCACGGGCCCGCGTTATGCAATCTCTGACATAACCTTCGCCACGCCATCGAGAGTCGTTACGCCATGCTACCATTAGCCGTTCAACCAACGCCATAACCATAACGTTGCGTTGGATTTTCCTTTCGTACTTTAATAAACGACGAAATTTGAGGATGTTTCGAATCTTTGCTCTCGATGAATTGTATTGATGATCCTACGATTTTCAAATAAATAATGGAGCTCGAAATTTGGACGGAATTTGAACGTTTGCTTTGGATGAATTTCGTTTTGATTAAGAGAGAATTGTGTTAAGGAGGATGCGTTTTCGTTGAGGATGATTTCGAGAAATAATTTCTTGTCGGTGGAAGGATGATGATAAATTTTTTTTTACGAAAGAAATGAAGAGACGTCATTAGAAAATGAGAAGTTTGGATGAAATTGTGGATGAAGTAAGAATTTTTTTTTATTAAGTTTTGAGCTTGAATAGGAAGTCGATTTGAGACTAATCTTCGGAGGAAGAAGACTTTTAGAATCTACGAATCGAGATATTAATATTTAATTAATAACGTTTTAATTACTTGAAAAATATTTTACACGGTAATTTTTTCACATTAATTTACAAATAAAAGACACGTTCATAATCTGCCTTGCAAATTTAACGAGCAAGAATTTATTATAATTACAACGAGTTTGAGAATTCGACCTTCGAAACAATGATGGTATCAGAAAATTTATGAACATTCCTACGATAAATTATCCAGCAATCTGCTTCCATTCGTGCTAAGAAATAGAAAATAGATATAGCAAGAAAATGTCGAAAAACTCAATTTCTATACATTTTCATCCTTTTCAAAAATTTTCTAAAATTTAACGACCAACTGTTGTTTCAGTTTGAAAATTTTACAAGCGAAAGAATCTCTAATTTTTAGAAGCAAAGGAAAAAACATTTGAATCTCGAAAATCTCAATTTTTACAATTTTCAAAAAAAAAAAGAAAATAACGATTAATAATTATCCTTTACCCTAGCTACTTTCACGCTGAAGAAGTGGAAATCTCCACAATTTGAAAAGTTCCAAACTGAATTTTTTCTACAATTCTTTTCGAAAGGAACAATCGAATAATCGATTAGATTAATTTTTGAAAATAAATTTGAAAATAATATTGAAAAGGAAAAGAAGGGAAAAAGAAAATGGAACACTTGGTCAAAGTTATGCTCCAAATTGTCAGCCGGTTTGTCACCACGAGGAGAAACTGGTGCAATGCAACACGCTTCCGCGATACAATCGTTTCCCACTGTTCCTCTCCGCGTGTAAAGAGAAAGGCCTGATACGCTCAATGATCGTAAAAGGAAAATACGAGGAATAATTACTCGCTCGTAATACTATTTCGTTTCATTCTGTTCCCGGTTCTACGTAGAATACGTGTACGTATTCTTGAGTACGAAGAACAAAAATTATATTTATTGTAATGAAACTGGTCTCTGGGCAATCTGGCATGTGAAATTTCTTCTGAATAGTTTGAAATAACTCGTCTGATAAAATTGATCGTTTGTCTGAACACGAGTGTTAAATCAATTGTTAAATCATCGTCAGATCCCCTTGGTTTATCGAACTGTGGAAAGTTGTTGTATAACTGGAACTCTATAATATATGTATTAATTTGAAGGAGCATTATTCTTTATTTATTTATTTTTTTTATTATTAATTTATTAAAATAATTATTATTTTTCCACTGTCGCCATTGTGGAAAGTTGTATCGACTTTCAAATATTTTTCTGTCTTTTATTATATTACATTAATTATCCACATTTGACAGTTATTACAGTTATCAATTGTCGTTTCAAACCATGGAAAGTGATTGCGTAACGTTTATCAACTTTTTAACATTTTTATTCCTGTTTCTTTTTTCCTTATTCTTTTTTTTATAATTACACGGTTGACGCACGCCAATTGAATGATAGATTATTTCGCACGATAATTCGATAGCAAGAAAGATACACAGATTCAGATCACATAACAATCTAAAAATCTATGAGAATGGCACTTGGATTGGCTTACGAGTTTCGAAGTCGGGCTCGTTCAATGCGGCGTTTCTGCTTTCTTCCTTATCACAGGACACCAATTCGCCGGAGAACAATCCAAAAATCACCGCACAGATCGTTATCCTTCGTTGGGGAAGCATGTTGGAGAATTTCGACCTCGATCGAGGTCCACCAATGGGGATAAAAAATGATCTTGAAGAATCGAACGTGTTATGTGAATTTTTTTACATAGGAATTTAACGTGAACGAACTTTTAAATTTTAAATTTAAAAAAAAAAGATTCTATTTAAAATATCCGATAACGATAGTTTATTTATTTATTCTTTTTTTATTCTTAAAATTCAAGTTGAATTTGCACTTGTTTATTTATGAATGCACACTAGTTCACTTAGTTTTTTTTTTTTTTTTTTTTATATTCTTTTTTTTCTTCTTCTTTAAGTTGAGGAGATTTTTTTAAATAAATTTCTTTCTCTTCTTTTCTCTCAGTTACTTCGAACACACGAGATTATAATCGAGATGAGAAATCAAGGTAGCTAGGTGGATCGATTCTTGTAAACTAAACACGCGTTCCTTTCGTATTCTGTCTTATATGCAAGCATTCCCCTACTCTGAGGACTGCTATTCGGCCGTCGCCGATTCTTCTTTCCATTTCTCATGAGTGGAATCGATGCGCATTTTTTTTGCCATTAATTCCATCATTGAAAATTTGGGAAAAATTAATTTGTCAGATTCTTATTTTATTTCTTATTTCTCTTTGTATTTCTCGTGTAAATGAAAATATTTGTTCTTGCATTTAATTTAATTTAATATTTTTCTAAATTTTTCTTCTTTATCTTTATCTTATCCATCCCTTTATTCGTAATTTAATTTGTAAAAACTTCTAACTAGATATCACCTGGATTAAAAAAGTTGCAATGCTTTTAATAATTTTTAATAATTTTTCTTTATTACAGACAATTATAAATTTTCTTAAATTATAAATTTTCTTAAATTATAAATTTCTTCAATTATAAATTTTCTTAAAATTTAAAAGAGCAAAAATATTCTCACCTTACGAATATCACTTCTTAATTTATTATTTAATTTATAAAAATTCTCTTAAAAAAAAAAAAAAAAGAAGAGATAGAGATCGATTACTCTTCGATCTGATAAAATAGGGAAGTTGGTTTTCGTTTCGCAACGATTTTTTTCATTTCAGACCTACGCCAACCTATTTGAGGATCACAATGATCGTTCGATTTCATAATCGAGATCCACCTGTTCAGAGGCGACATTTAATTTCCAATGTTCACCATTGCGCAACGAACCATCGTGGTTGAACAGATGGAAAGATAATGGGGCCCAGTCAAGCCCAAGAAAAGTGTACGCGCTCTGTATATGCGCCAAATGAATAGCACGGTTTGCGCAATCGAGCTTCTGCCCGATCATTGCGAGAGCTCTACATCCATCCTCTCTTACCAACCTCTATTACTAGCGTTTTAATAACATTAATTCGACCGACAACCATTGTGAAACCTCGTTTCACGCTCCTCGCCGCGCGATTTCATTTTCGTTCCACACCATTGTTTCCCAGATTTTCATGTGTGACGAAAGAACCCGGTTGAGTGGCAAGCGGAGAAATAAAATCGTGTTTGTTTAAGTCCAATTGTCTAAGTAAATCTTGCCCAATGTGTGTCTTGCACTTTGAAATGGGTATCGAGGATCGAGGAAATTCTAGATTAACGAATCTTTATTTTCTGAATTTTTTCATCCAAGGATCCAAGGATTTTAAGATTTTTCTAAAATTCGACGAAGACGAAAAAAAAAGAAAAAAAAAGAAATCAAAAATAATTAAGAAAGATATCGATCTGCAACAAATTGTTTATAACAGGAGGAGAAATAAATTGGAACGAAATTGAGGAAAGAAGATTTGTTTAATTATTATAATAAGAAGGATATTATGTAGAAAAAAAAAATTATAATTATTTTTAAACTTCCGTCAGGAGTTATTAATAGTTAATAATAGTAAGTCACGATTGCCTGTCCAATGATATGTGGATAGTGCATAGCTGGTCATGAATGTGTAATGCGGTATTGTCTTTTCGAATTGGTCCTTGATAAGGATCGTGCACTGCATACAAGACAAATTACTCGGAAATGAGCGATGAGGAAAGCTGTATTTTACAATTGGCCTCCCATTTCTATGACAAATATATATTTATTTGATGAAACGAATAAAGATTTAAAAAATTAATGACGATGATGATGATTTAAAAATTAATATTTTATATTTATTTGATTCAATCTAATTTTATAATATATAAAATATCATCATTATCTTTTAATTATCATATCCGGTCGATATTTCTTTAAAATATGTATATTTTTTTTAAAATATTTAGAATTATTAATAATAATTATTACAATAATTTAAATATTTATTACTAATATTGAATACCATCGTTTATGATCGTTGAATTAATGTTACACGTGTGTTGATGTTTCCACCCATTCCGATTTTAATGATTCAGCCATTTGTTTGAACACCTTGAAACTTTCAAACATTTCACATCGTTTAAAGAAATTCCGAAAGAACTTGTCGCTGTTGCCCAATTTATAACTCATTAAAAAAAAAAAAAGGTGTGTCGACATCGATACTTGTTAAACCTTCTATTCTTACAATTTTTGTACGACTTCCTAATTCCGATTTTTTTACAAATTTATACTTGAAAATGACAAAAAAAAAAAGAAAAATAAGAAAGAACAGGTTTTCAACGAGGTGAAAAACAGAAAGAAGTGAAAAATATTAATTTCGTTCAAATGTGGACCAGTTTCTCTACTGTAGAAACAGGTTTGGCCATTCTTTATTTGAAACGAAAAGAAAAAAATAAATTCGTTTCTCAAAAGAAATTCGAAACTCTGTCGAAGATTTAATCACGGATCACGTTCTACTGTTGTGATATTTGCGATTTCATACGACGCCTGCAATACCGTTCCACGTTTTACACGTTTGTCTCGCGAGTTATCTTCGTCCATCCTTAAGGCGTTACATCATGTTCGAAGTGTAAAAGTATCTAGATATCTCATGGAACTTGTTCCATGCTCTGAAATACCGACACCGAGAAAAGAGTGTCTCTTACGCCCTCTACGATTTGTTGCGAATTTCTATCGCATATATATCGTATAACATACGCAAGAGAGAATGTTTCTCGTTTTTTTGAGATCGAAATTTTTACAAAAAGAAAAAAAAAAAAAAAATATCTAAATTTTAATATTCAAAATTTTCTCCTTCTCAAACAAGCATAAGATACACAACACATTGTATAAAATATAAAATATATTGTATACAATTAATTAAATATAAAATACAAAAATTTATAAAACAAATTTCTTACAAAATCGTTCAACGTTATAATATAAACATTAACAAAGAAAAAAAAAAAAAGAAAAAGAAAAAATAAACTGTTACATCACTTCTAAGGTGGCAACAACACATTTTCCGGAAACACGGAGAAAATCGTGTTCGTGAATTTCATGATAAGCATGGCTATAGTCTCCTCTAATTTCGGTCTAATCTCGGCGATAATCGTGTTCCAATTGTCGTTGAGGAAAAGATTCATGGCGCCAGACAACATTTCGTCACCGTCGAACAAATTGTCCAAGTGCACCGTGGCATGCCCGATCTCGAAATCTACGTAAATATCGTCGACAGCCTGATGAATCGAGCCTGTCCTCTCGTTCAGATACCGCTCCATCTGTATCGTGACAATTACGTCGATGTCGGTGAAGTTTCCGTGTCCCAACCCGTTCCCCGTGATCGATAGCATCATGATTCTACCATCCATCACGTAATTCGACACCATCTCCAATCGTGGGATGAAGAGTTTCAATCGTATCACGTTTTTATCCAAGTCGAGTCTGATGGAAAAATGATTCTCACGCTTTGTGTTTCATTGTCGTCGAAGATTTCGCGATTTCATAAAATATTTAATTAAACTGTATATCTATCGAATGCTTCAAGAAATGTTCTTGATGAAAATTTGTTTTTTTTTTTTTTTTTATTGTGCGAGAAAAATAGACTTAATTAAATTTTAATTAAATTTTCTTTTAAAAAGAGAATGTGAATAATTCGGCATATAGAAATATAAATGTAGAAAAATGTAGATAACATTTTTTTCTTCTTTTTTTTTTAGAAAGGTGAAAAGAAATATTTGTATGCGAGAACCCACCTGATACTCTTAGGTACGAAATTAGTTCCTCCAAATATGGACACGTTGTTGTAGATCGCCCGGATGTAGATCGGACCGGAAGATTGATCGATCTCGATCTCGTCCAAGTGGAGTGGTTCACACGTTGGTATTCCAAGGGCCGGTATACCTTTTCTTAGATACGGTTTCAAGGAATTGACACTCTCCTTTATACAGTCGCTAAGATGCGGATCACTTTGATGGCATATCTTCAAGAACGAGGCTGAGGAAAGTATAAAATTACGATTAATTTTATCTTAAAAAGAAAAGATTTGTGTAAAAGATGTATATAAAAATTTAATAATCCTGTGAATTACACTTATTGGAGAAGAATAATTTGAATTGTATACGATTAGGTATAAAAATTCATCGATTAATTTACGATTGTAAATAAAACATAATTAAACGTAATTAAAAATAAATCCGAGCATTGTGTTCTCTCTATCATTAACCTTGTCCAGAATTCAAGACCTCGATTCTTTCCACATGATTTTCTCTACGATTCATCATCGATTAAAATGCAAGTGTTCCAGATTGATGGTATTAACACCTATATACTGGGTGTATTTTTTAAATATACTATAATACGAATAAAATAATTAAAAATACGTCGGATATTAAAATAAAAATTTATATATATATATATATTTTTTTTTTTTTGTTACACGAACTACTTACGTATTTCTGGGATAGGCGATGGAATGGCGATGGACAAGCAACTTGTCGCGAAAAATATTACGAAGGGGACGTGGAGGAGCATGGTTGTTGCCACGGCGAGGTTCGAGCGCGAAATAATTTCGCGTGGCGTCGAAAATTATGGAACGTGGCATCGATTAGCAATTTCGCTGACACCTCCTTTTTTCTATTGCATTCGCAGTTCCTTTTACGGATCACGCAATTCAAACGTTCCAATATTTGTCTCGTATCAATTTTTATTGCACCTTCGTGCCGATTGAATCCCCTTGCAAATTAAACCGATCGCTCGAGGAAGCGACGAATTAATGATGATGACTATTTTTAATGAATCGTTTCTTATATTATAATTAAAAAAAGAATCATTATATCTTGCCTCATAAAAATTAATCAAATCGTATCATGCAGCTTAACAACTTCCATTAATCAAATTACTATGAATTTCATTTTATCATACACATTTTATTCATTGAACAAATGAAACAAATTTTCATTAACTTTCCTATTCGCATAATTCTTTTCACTGTTTCAAACATCCAAGTAAAAAATAGATCAAATCGCAACAAAACGTCGATAAGTCCTCGACAGACCTTCGATATCAAGCTCAACCTCCATCGAGGACTTAAGTCTCGCCTTAACACCATCATCCCCGTACCAAACCTATTAAGCACAAAAAAAAAAAAGTCACCATACCACGCACGTACATTTAAGAGAGCAAGGTGAATTGCGTAACATCGATCGAACATAGCTTCGATAGCTATTTGCGGCCTCTTCTGACCCGCCATTACGTCTTCCACTTAAGGTCGAAAGGAAGGACCTTGCCCCCTATATACCTCTCCTCGCAACGGGAGTGAAACGCAAGATGGGGGAGTTACTGGAGGGAAAAGGAGAGGGAAGAAGAAACTAGAAGAAGGATCGCATTTACTTAAACGGGAACAAGAATGAGAAGATTGGTCCATGGCCCAGATCCCCGGACGCCCTTCCACGACGCGATATAAAAAGGTGGCGCGGGTGCATCGTCGACTCGTTTTTGCACGGGGATACAACGAGGTGTGAGATGGTTGCGGAGGGTAAGAAGTAGTCGATCGGTGTCGTCGATTGATAGAAGAACTGGAGGAGGCACGAATCGTTCGGGAGTGTTGATGTGCGCTACCCTGCTCTGCTTTCTTCTCGTCTTCGTCGTGGTAGCCGTAATCGTCCTCTTGGTGATCAAGCCTGATTACATTTGGGAGATCAAGGCTGAGGAATAGAAGGTTCTTTGGAATTCGAAGTGGTTCTCCAAAGTGTTTCCTAAAAGGAAGTGATTTAAGAAAAGAGGCTTTTGTTAAGAGTCTCTTTTAAACTTTGGAAATAATTAAGGGTATCGAAGTGTTGAGGAAATCGGTTCTGGGGGGAAAAAGGGGGAATAAAGATTTTTCTGGAAACATTCTGAAACAGCAAAAAAGATATAAATAGACGCAATGATGAAGATGATGAAGACGATATTCCTTGCTCTAGCTTTGCTGAGCTTGGCAAACTGTCAGGGAACTCTGTTAGAAATGTCTCAACAGTTGTGGTCCAAGCTTCTGTCAGGTGGATTCTCGAAAGCGGGAAAGCTGGATCCCCTGAAGGTTCCGACGATCAAAGTGGATCAATCCGAGGGTAACACCAGTTACAGAATTATTCTTCGCAACGTGGAGATAACTGGGCTGAACGAGTCCAGGCTGGACAGCATCCACATAGCTCGAGGCCGTTTGAAATCGAACCTAAGCGAACTGGAGGCCGGCTACGTGAGCTACAGCGATCTCAGAGACTTGGACTCGATCAGGTACAGGTTCCACACATTGATCAAGGAGCCGAAAGGGCAAAACGAGAGCTTCGAGGCGATAGTCTCTGCCGCGAATCGACAGGTAAATAAATTCGGTTCGACAAGGGAGGAGGAGAGACTGAGAATGTACGACCCCTTCTTGATGAAGATTCAAGCGGAGAAAATGAGGCCGCCAGCCAACGAGCCACGCAAATTCCACCAACAGCCTAATAGCTTCGGTTCCTTCGACATGGAGGGCGCCAAAGTTCTCTCCAGGTCGGAGACCGCTCGTATCATCGAGAACTTGAGGTATCCTTCCGACGTGCAGATGATTTACGCGATGAGCGCGATGAACTCCGGATCGAACCCGAGAAACTACGATCGGAAGGGGAGCCAGGCAGCCAGGTCTGGTTCCTACGTCGACGGGAGCAGAGAGGAACACGGCAGACGAGAGGAGGATGAGAGAAGGGAGAAGAAGTTTGGCGGCAGAAGGGGGGAGGATCGTTACGGGGACGTTGAGACGATGGCGTCAGAGAATGTGGAGAGCGTGGCCGGGGGTCAGAGGTTCGTCCCTGGACAGATCGGCAGGGAAGAGGCGCGTCGTGATCGATCGAGGAACAATTTGGAGGATAAACCAGGGTACATTGATATCGTTTACGCGGATGGGGAGCGTAATGGCGGCGTGAAGCGCTTTGGAAACGGGAGAATAGAGTCTAAGGGGAATGCCAGAGTGTTCGGTGTGAACGGTGACGCAAAGGTAGGAATTTTTTTATATAAGATGAAAAAAAAAAATGTAAGAACGAATTCTTAGAATTGTTTTTAATAAATAATTCGAGTGTTTCTGAATGAACCTGAAAAGCTTCTATCTATTACAATTATATAAACGTCCACTGTTACTTAAGTGTCTCCTAAGAAATTCGTCTTATAACCTCGATTCACGTAAGGTGGTTTATGTAAACAGGATATCCTGGAGAATAAACGAGTTATTAGTCGCAACTGTACCGAGGGGGAATCGTTGACGAAGAGGAACGACGCCGTTAAGGCGGCCATAGAGGCGAAGAGGTTGGATGGATTGTCGAGATACGCGAGAGATTATCAGGAGAGGCAAGGATACTTCGAGGAAGGTATGCAGTTGGTTTATCATTACGGCGGGATGGACGCCAAGAATCCTGAGGAGCAGAAAATTGGCCAAGGGAGAAGACGAAAACGTGCTCATGGAGGGAACGACACTGATGTGAGCAATCGTCCCTTCCTCTTTTCAAATTATTCTCAATGATTTCCTTTTTCTTTTATTATTATTATTTTCTCCTTATTATTTAATCTCTGCAATTTTCTCCATTGTTCATATTTTTTTTCATCGATTTTCAAGGACGATGTGATGCACGTTATCGTGAAAATCAGGGTCCCACTGCTTCGCGTGAAATCCGATTACCAATTGATGGGCAAGGTTGGGCAGGAATTGGTAAGAGGAAGAGGACAGTTCAATGGGAATTTCTGTAAGTATATTCATTCAGGTGTAAAAAGTATCGATTTATACTTTGCGATATTGGAAGAATATTCGAATATTCTCTTTTTTTTATATTGAAGAAATAATATATATCGTTATTTGCAGCTGATGTGATCGGTGATTTCACTATCGAGTTGAAGAAAACCAAAGGGCAGGACGAGTTGATGGTTCGAGCGGCCAGGAGCAAATTAAATGCCACGAAGAAAAATGTTTCTCTTCAGGGGATGGACGAAGAGGGGCCAGTGAAATCGATTCTCAGCAATGGTAAGCTTTGTAAATTGAATAATTTTTTGTAAATTGAATAAAATTGATCAAGATCTTTAATAATTGCGATCAAAACATTACATTTTATATAATTCGACTTAGTAATGAATTTTCTTTCTCGAATTAAATAAAAAGAATCGAGTCAATGGGGAAACGTATAAAAAAGGTAATTGTCGATGTTCGATCAACGATAACAAAGCCAGTTCAACATTATGTAAAAACCTCTTTCATCTGTCGATGTTGTTGCGTCACGAAACCGGTATTCTTCCACAATTATGAGACGAAGAAAGGTTTTAATTCTTAATTGAGGAAAGCGATGTCGATAAACCTAAAGTGTTACGAGTGACAAAGAAACTATAATAATCTGAAAATTTCGATTTCGTCTTTCTATTTATGCACAGTTTAAGAATTTAAGAATTTGAGAAAGTTAGATTTCTGAAAATTTTTATTCAAACGAACGATATTCTCGGATTATTCTGGTGAAACAAAAGTTATGAGAATGATATGATTAAATTCATCACACAATTTTATATCTAAGTAGGTTTAATTGATTTGAGAATTTGATGGAAATGTACAAGAGATAAATACAAGAGGTATTTAATAATTAATAATTCATTGTTATTAAGTGCAACGATTGATATGTAAGATGTGATTATGAGTATCGACGACCGGATGAATGCCTCGCGTTTAAAACGTGTTAAGCGTGCGTGCAATTACATAAAAGGTAAGACTCGAAAGAAAGAAACGCTTCCTGTTAAAAGTATGAGATGTGTGTAAACACAAGAGTCTTATCACCTTCGTTTTCTTTTCGTTTCCTTGAAAATGTTGAAATTCCTCGAATTCTTCCCTCCCTCCTCCCCAAATTGTCAAACTTTTGATCAAACCTCAAATTTTTTTCAACCATTCGAATTCTTAATTCTCAAAATTCTATGCCAAACTCTCGAATTTGAAGAGTAAAATTCATCTAAAAATATCGTCTTTCGAAAACGATTAATCCAACAAATACCGATCAATTTCGAATCGAGCTTAATTTCTTACGCACGTGTAAAGTATTCTTTCCATCGAACGTTTTAGAAAACAATAGAAGAAAGTAAAAGTAGCGGTAAGAGTGTATTGACATCGATCGAACGAGAAGTAAAAGTCCGCTTTCAGACGCTTTTAACGCATCCTATCAATAATGTCCAGCGTATTAACTCGCTTAATAATAGATTCACGATTGACTTTCGTCCACAGGCTTGATGGCTGCGGAGGCGGTGGCCGCCATGCTTGCGGATGACCTGGCCACCAAGGCCCTGAACGACAAAACGGCGGATGCGATGATTTACAAAATGTACAAAAACCTTCCGGTCAATTAAAACCGGTGTCGAGGACAGTTGGGCTTTAATCGTTTTGACAGATTTATATTGTGTAATACGTGGTGGTCGAAATAATTCTTTCGTTCGAAGAGGAAACGTGTCAAGAGGATGGAGTTTCGTTGAATATGAAAGAAGTGTTTATGATTTTTTAGAATGATTTTATATATATATATATATTTTGAAATTGAAAAAGATGAAATTTTTGCAGCACTAAAAATTGTTAACGATTTCTTGTGTGTCGAAGATAGAACGAATAAGGTAAGGTATCATCTTAAGAAATAGAGTTACATCAGATAATATTTCTTTTGTTTATGTAATAAATGGCATATTTCTTCGAACGATCTTTTCAATTATCTTTTTTATTAATCAATAATTGCATGATTCTATATAATTACTTATTTATTTATTTCTATTTATTATATTTCTATTTACTGGCTATGACTCGAAGAGTTATTAACTGATTAACTTGTTTACTAAGTAAGATATTATATTTAGTTTTAACTTATGTAGTATATCACGTTACATATATTGAATTTCATACGTATATTTATTACACACATGTTTTACATTGTATACGCTTAAAAATTATTTAAATAGTAGATAAGTAATTATAAGTTAAAATAGTTTAATTTTTAGAATTCTAAAGAATTCATTTAATGCAAACATTTACCAAATGCACAACAAAAAATCAACATCATACTTGATATTTCTAAAATATCATCAAATTGTTACAAAAATACATCTATTTAATCACAAAATCAATTTATTTAAAGGAAATAATAAATTTAAAAATTATTTTTCTGCGAGAAGAGAAAAGAATAAAATTCTAAGTATGTCTAAAAATTATAGAAAAATTTAATTGTAAAAATTGCACAAAAATAAAAGGATTAAACGAAGAAAAATTTCTTGAAGAATCAAAAAAAAAAAAAAAAAATTTCCAATTTAATGTTTTCCCAAGAATCACAATTTTTCGCTCAAAAATACAAACCAACATAAAACTATGAATTATTGTCGTTTCGTGACCTTTGCTCACACCGGAAACTCGTTCGTATATCTGATATAACTGATCACGTTTCCCAGATTGTGTCAGCCAATTCGCAAACGAGTTTCCAAATGTTACGTGTATTTATACCATTCTCAGCACTACTAGGAAACCAGTTGGGATTCAATTTTACATAATCTTGTTTGGAAAATTCATCGAGTTGCAGCAACATTGGCTGACCCGGGGAAAGTGGCTGCAGAAAAATTTCACGTGAGAGAAAGAGATTTTTTTTCATTTATTTTTCACGTGAAAATTTAAATTTGATATCTCGGTTGTGAGAATGAATCGATGTCGAATTGTTGGAATTAATGGTTAAGAATATGAGATATTAACATAATGAGAATGTTGAAATATTATAATTGTAAAGCGCTAAAATATCAATATCAAATTAAATTTGCAAGTAAAATATAATAGATGGTAAATTATGAGAGTATAATGAATTGACATCGACCGAAATTAATTTGTTTTTAGTTTGTTTTAGATTAAAAATGAAGTTGAAAGTGAAAGGATTAATAGAACTAATATAATTATATATTTAATCTACATTATGTATGTAATATTAATACATTTAACAAAATAAGAAGGAGAGTTTAGGAATATTTTTAACACAATTTGATTTAAAAATGATTTTATGCAAGAAAAATGAACAAACTAATATATGTATGTATACGAATGTATAAAAATATCGAAAATTTAAGATGTTGAAATAAAGAGATTGATCTGGAAAATAAGTTTAATGTATCTTTATTGGTAATATGGTTTCAATCATTTAATTCTAATCAATTTTAATTACACACTCTTACATTCTTATAAAGGGTTAAAATTTCTAATAATAATTTTATTTTGAACCATTCGTCTATCAGTGCTAAATTTCCATCAAAAGTTCCAGAAAATTTGCAAAGAGAACATTTCTCAAACATTTCTTATCGCTAATCAGAAACACGATTCACTTACGACATTTGATAAACGTCGAAACAGAAAAAATCAATTAACATTTTTCCGTCTAAAACTGCAAAAACTTTTTTTTTAGAATGATTCACTCGATATTTAGCGACCCAAAAAAAAAAAAAGCTGAACGCACTCGATTACAAAATCGTAGCAATCTTTTTCAATCGAGATTTCTTATTCTTATATTTAAAGATAAGACTAACGATTGTTTGCACGAACCATAATTTTTTTATCCGTGTTCTTTCGAAATCTCGGTTTATTGCAGGAAATATTATGTGGAATTTGCGACAAGGACGAGTGGCCTGTTAGATTAATGACGATTCATCGTGAGATGAATCATTATCGCGATCCTCGGACAGTGGCGAGAGAAATTACGAGGATGTCGTTAAAGAAGGCTATAATTGAAGAAATTACCCGATGAGAAAAATATTTTAGCTGGGATTGAATATGTAGGTAGGCGGAGAGAAATGAAATCTTCGTTTTGTTTGATGGATTATTGTAAATTTCTATTTTCGAATCGAATTTTTCTTTTCTTTTCTTTTCTTTTCTTTTCTTTTCTTTTTTTTCCCTGTAATTATTCTCTGATTACGGTTAAATGTATTTTATTATAAATTGGAGAAAATTAATTATTTTTTTTAAATTCTCTCTAGAAAGAGAAATTTAATTTTTTAAACATTAATATGGAGAACATAATGTAAGAATGTTAATAATAAATTGCAATAAAAATTCCTCCGAGAATTTAATAATAATATTTTTCGAGTTTATAGAAATTTAATCTTTTTATGTTTTATTTATGTTTAAATCATGTTGTGTTTTAAATCATGTTTTTATTTGTTTGTGAATAAGATTTATGTAAGTTTGAGTAATCTTATTATACAAAATGCTATTATATAAATACAAAATCGATTTATTTAGAAATTTATATTTTAAATATGACAAGTCTTTCAAATAAGTTAATAGTTCCCACTTTCCAATGGAGGCCACAAGATATATTATGACAATTGTGTAATCCGTATAAATTACATAATTCGATCAATATACTTAATTGATTTTTATAAATGTAAAAATTGAATGAATAAAGAAACCAAACCAGAGAAATATTCTGCTATTTTTAAAGAAAAAAATAAATATATCCAAAGTATCTTAAAAATATCAAGATATCTTTAAAAAGAATCAAGAATCTTAGCAACCAAAATAATCAAAATATTTTAATTTATTACCTTTGAATAAAAAATATACCCAAATATACCCAATATACCCAAATATACCCAATATACCCAAATATACCCAATATACCCAAATATACCCAAATATACCCAAATATACATCTCGAATCTCTAAATAATCAAAGTATCCTCTCACAGTATCCAAACTTGAAACCTTAAATCTTTAAAAATCCATTGAAAGCAACAATTGAAAGAAAAGAAGCCAAAGCATCGAATCTTCGAATACCCAAAGTACAAGTCCTTCCTTCAAACTTCCTTCGAAAACGCGAGACCACCCATCGAACATCTCTCAAAGTTCCATAAAAAATGGAAAAATCCCGATTAACGCGTCCGAACGTTTCTCGAAAATTTTCTCCACCCGCCATTAGACCTATCAATCCTGACCTACCTCCGCACGATTCCGCGTGCAGGTTATCGCGAATTCTATCGAATAACAAAACGGGTACACGCGGTACGGCCCTGACTGAGTTAAAAGGAGGCATTCTACCGTGATAAATTTTACCATCGCTGCGAGTGGGGCGGCTCTGCTCACTCGGAGAAAGTGGCGTTAGTTCATATATACCGTGGCGCGCGGGCCATCGCACGCATTTTCGATATCGCTGTTGCTAATTTCGATTCCTCCAACGATACAACGTTGACCACGTTGCGTCCTCCCGACACCAGCCAGTCGAAAGGATGACGTCTCTAATCGGGCTCGCCCTCATCTCCGCTTGGATCACCGGGGCTGCCTTCGCCGAACTGCGTGAGTACCGACATTTTCAACGAACGAGATGTATATTTTTTTTTTTTCTTTTCTTCATCCACGTGTGTTGCGTTTTTTCCAATTTTTTCCATTGGATTTTTCTTTTTTTTAAGAAGAGGATATTTAAGGGGATTAAGTGTTGTTAAGTCGAGCAGTGTGTCGTGTAGTTTCGTTTCTTCTTTCAAATTTTTTTTGAGATGTATATTTTGGAATGGTTTTTTTTTTTTATTATTACGAATAATAGGAAGAGGATGAGATTAAATTCGTCGTCAAGTTTGTTTAATTTTTCCAGGATTTTCAAATTTCTCTCGAGATATTTTATTTTTTGATCTTGATCTGTGTTGCGTACTTCTGTAGAAATTTTTTTCCTTTTGAAAGGATAGAGAGAAGATTAAGTGAGATGATAATTTGTATGATTCTTTGTTTCTTTTAATAAATTATAGAATGAATGGAACGATTAGTAGAATTTTCTCTCTTTTTCTCATGATAAAAATAATTCTCTTCGATTTCGCAAGATCTTCTCATAGCTTCAAGATATAATCTTTGAAAATAATGGATAATTAATTATAAAAATAATGGATAATGTTAAAGAAAATATTCACTTATCAAAGGAAAATCAAAGATTTTTAAGATTATTAAACACTTCCTGTATTATTGTGAAATAAGAAAATTGACAAGGATTGTTTTCAATTCCTTTTGTTGAAATATTTGAAGAAAAAAGGGTGCAGCAAAATTGAGGGAAAAATTATATTTGAAAAATTCATCAGATCAAAGAACTTTCAATCTCGCGTAAGCTTGACACCTTAAAAGACACGTTGTATAAAATATGACGCAATGAACGTATCGAGAGGTTTCAAGAGTCGTTTTTAAGGTGAATGGAATCGATCCATTTCCATAGGGAAAGGGAATCAGAAAATGGAATCGAGCTCGTATTAGAATTCCTTTCACGTTTGAATTATATATTTTTATTCAACTATTAATAATAAGTTTAAAAAAAAAAATCACTTGCTAGAATTAAGAAATAACAATTTATCAGATTGCATATAAATCAATTTCTTCAACGCCACAAATGATGTATGATTTAAATAGGAGGAAGGATAATGACGAAATATCGAATCAACTATCTCTCGATTCGATTTCATAATGGCGTTACGTTAAAAAAACAAAAATCAATTATGTAAATCGATCGAAGAAAAAGAAGATTGAAACGTAACGTTGATCCATAATAGTTTAAATGCAAGCTCAGGTGCTGCTAACCTGACACTTTACTGACATCTTGCCATATTGGGTTTCTAATCAATCTTAGTATACCATAGAAAACTTAGATGACAAATATTTTGCGAATAATTAATAATTTTTGATTCTTTTTTCTTTTACTAAATTTATTCTTGATAACTCGATATTGATCAAACATTCATTGAATCAACTTCAAATCATTCACAAAGGAAGAATCCCAATTTTTTTCACGTAATAATAAAAGTAACTTTGCAATTATTTAGAAATGAAATATAAATCTATTTTATCCTTTAAATTATTATTATTATTATTAACAAAGAAAATATTAAATTACGAAAAGAATTGGATATTTTGTTTATCTGCATGCCATTTGCATTCTGCAAGTATTTACATACATACTTTCCACAAATTCCACACATTCTTCTACTCTCCCAATCATTATCATTATCATCTCTCAACAACACTTCGACTTTCCTCCCTTCTTCTCATCAATTTTTCTACACTCCAAATCAAAATCATTGTCATCTCTGAACAACACCTCGATTTCCATCCCTCTTCTATCAATTTTTCTACACTTGAAATTAAAATCACTATCATCTTTCAACAACACTTCGACTTTCATCTCTCGTTCATCAATCAATCCTTTAAAATTTCGAATAAGAAACGACTCAAATAACGATTCTCCTTCGTATCTCGAATAGATCCACTTTTCTCAGCTATAGGATATGATTTATCGATCATTGCACGGATCCTTTCTCAAACACGTGTGCTCTCTTCTTGATGATCCCCGAGAATTTATTCCTTTACGGTCGCAGAAAAAACGAGCGTAATTTCACTTTCTATCGAGCGTGTATCCACTTTCGATTTTAGATTTGGCCTCCAACAAGAAAAAAAACCGCTCTACCGTGACTCCTTAATCATCATCGTTGATCGTTCAGTAACCCAACGCTTCGATCTGGTACGTTGATCTCGTTCGCCGATTTCCGTTTCGCGATTTTTATGCACATAGGTGTACGTATAGGTAGCCAATTTTTCACTGAAAAAAAAAAAAATGTAAAAATTTTGATAGATTTTTACACGAAAAAAATTAAATTTTCCGCGATAAATTTCTGGATTCTGTGGAACGTGTGAAATTGAATTTGAATTGGTGTATGTGTAGATAAGAAAAAGTAGAAGTACAAAATTATGGTACAAGAAAGAGAATATACATTATAAAATAGAGGAGATGTAAAAAATGTAATCTCAAAATTATTTTATTGCGAATAATTTACGAGTTTGAATTAAAAAGAATATTACGACTTAATGATACAATAAGTAATTACTACAATGAAACGGTTAGTATAATAAAACAAACGTAAAAGCTATAGAAAGATTAATTTTGTTAGATATTTAACTGGTCGTTTAAGCAAAGGAAAGCAGGTCATTCAAATTGTTGAAACCGAGTGCAGCTAAAATAATTATAGGCTTTAAGAAACACGCGAGCAGTGTGGTTTTCACTGGTTGGATAGAAGTGCCACAGGACCCCTTTCGCAAGGTAAAAGGAAGTTTTGCTAATGAGGGAAGTTTGGTAACTCGAACGAAAATTCCAATCTTTTAGAAACTTTGCGAAACTCGATAGGAAGAGAAACCTCGATAGTTTCTTCCTCTGTTCCCTTCCAGTTCTCCTTCCATTCCAATTACTATTATACTTACAAATATTTCAATATTTCTCTTTACAAACACGTTCTGACCCCATATTAATATTAATTTTACGTGTTTTAAAAGAAAAAAAGTTTCTCCCCAAATTTTCAATCTTTTCCATTAGTAAAAACGAAATTACAAACATGTTCTAACCCTTTATTAATATTAATTTTACGTGTTTTAAAAGAAAAAAAATTCCTTCCCAAATTTTCAATCTTTTCCATTAGTAAAAACGAAATTACAAACATGTTCTAACCCTTTATTAATATTAATTTTACGTGTTTTAAAAGAAAAAAAGTTTCTCCCCAAATTTTCAATCTTTTCCATTCGTAAAAATGAACTTACGAATGTTCTGACCCCATATTAATATTAATTTTATGTATTTTAAAAGAAAAAAAAAGTTTCTCCAAATTTTCAATCTTTTCCATTAGTAAAAACGAAATTACAAACATGTTCTAACCCTTTATTAATATTAATTTTACGTGTTTTAAAAGAAAAAAAGTTTCTCCCCAAATTTTCAATTTTTTCCATTCGTAAAAATGAATTTACGAATGTTCTGACCCCATATTAATATTAATTTTATGTATTTTAAAAGAAAAAAAAAGTTTCTCCAAATTTTCAATCTTTTCCATTAGTAAAAACGAAATTACAAACATGTTCTTACCCTTTATTAATATTAATTTTGTGTTTTAAAAGAAAAAAAAAAGTTTCTCCCCAAATTTTCCATTCATAAAAATGAACTTACGAAAGTTTTGACCCCATATTAATATTAATTTTATATATTTTAAAAGAGAAAAAAAAAGTTCCTTCAAATTTTCAATCTTTTCCATTAGTAAAAACGAAATTACAAATACGTTCTGACGTATTGATATTAATTTTACATATTTTAAAAGAAAAAAATCTTTTCCATTCGTAAAAACGAACTTACGAACTGACCCCATATTAATATTAATTTTATATATTTTAAAAGAAAAAAAAAGTTTCTCCAAATTTTCAATTTTTTCCATTAGTAAAAACGAAATTACAAAAATATTCTGACCCCATATTAATATTAATTTTGTGTTTTAAAAGAAAAAAAAAAGTTTCTCCCTAAATTTTCAATCTTTTCCATTCGTAAAAACGAACTTATGAATGTTCTAACTCTTTATTAATATTAATTTTACGTGTTTCAAAAGAAAAAAGTTTCTCCCCAAATTTTCAATTTTTTTCATTCATAAAAACGAAATTACAAATACGTTCTGACGTATTAATTTTATTAATATAAAATTATACGTTATTAATTTTACATATTTTAAAAGAAAAAAATCTTACGAACTGACCCCATATTAATATTAATTTTACGTATTTTAAAAAAAAAAAAAAAAAAAATTTCCCTTTTCAATCTTTCCCGTTCGTAAAAAACTTTTCTTGTTCCCAGCGCCTGGTGTAAGGCCGTGTCCACGAACGAACGACTTGATACAATACAACGTGTGCGTGCTCCAACAATTGAACGCCATAACCCCTTACCTGGCCAACGGTATCCCCTCCTTGAAGCTGCCCGCCCTGGACCCGCTTTTCCTACCCTCGTTGACGGTGGACAGAAACCTGGAGACGTTGAAGATCAAGGCGAACATGAGCCAGATCCGCGTTTATGGCGCAACGAATTTCGCGATCGACGATTTGAAGGCGAACCCGAACGATCTGTCGGTGAACATCAAGGTTCGACTGCCGCACGTGCACATGAACGGCAACTACGACGTTCAGGGAAGGCTGCTACTGCTTCCGTTGAACGGGGCTGGTAACTTCAGAGGGAATTTCAGTGAGTGAAATTTTTATCCTTATGTCATGTGGACAGAGAACGGAATCGTGGTGGTAAAAGAGGGCAGTATACAGGGGTGCTTAATGTAAAGAAAGAAATAGACAGATAGAGAGTGTTTCTTCTATAATTGATCCTCTTTCCTTCCGGCACGAAGCTGACACGAAGGTGGACGTGCAGGCACAGGGCAAGGAAGTGACGGACGCGAAGGGGGTGCAAAAGATCGAGATCGACAAGTTGGTGACGAAAATTCGGGTTGAAAGTGGAAACATCGAATTGAAAGCACCTCCCAATCATAGTGCAGCGGGTAAGTTCGATTTTTTTTCTTCTGATATTAATCTTGAAAATATTACGTATTATGATAGTCCTTCTTCCAGTTTCGATTAATCTTTCCTTTCAAAAAAATTCAACAAACAATTTCACACGTTTGTGAAAAGGCTTTTGCTTTAATTATTTTCCCCAATCTTTTCTCGCTCTTCTCCCCATTGAATTTCTTCCTTTCCAGCCGAGGCCGCAGCGACATTCTTCAACTCGAATCCACGATTAGTCCTGGACATAGCCAGTCCTATTATCGAGGACACAGCGGCGACCGTGAGCAGAGCATTGGTCGCGAGAGCGTTGAGCGTTCTCACGAAACAAGAATTGCTTCCCTAGTCCGTTAGATTAAGATGCAAGAAGTTTAATTATGAGTTCGACACGTTTCGTTAAGAAGAGATAATAAATTAGTGTAATAATATCGTGATATTTCGCACAGATGAAATATATTGTATATAATTGAATAGTGGATTAAAAATGATAAATGATTGAGAGGAATGAGAAATTTTTCGTGTTAAAAATATTAAAGAATAATTAAAAGTTTGAAACTTCGTGTTGTATACAATTGCTCGATGTTGAAAATAGTGTTAATAGATTGATGTTGAAAATAAAAAAGAAAAAGGAAAGGAAAGAAAAGAAATTGAATAGAAACGTGTTGAAAAAAAGAGAATCTTCTTTTTCGATTTTTCTCGTACTTATAAGTAATTAAATCGTTATGATAATGATAGTAGATCTATTTTTAATAGTTTTGATACATGGTATATATATTAAAATGCATCATAGTATGATTGATCATTACAATAGTATTATAATGATAAATTAAAAATGGAATAGATAATTCTTGCTTTAATTATTTTTATTGTTGTGTAATCATATATTAATTTTTATAATAATTAACTTAGTATTCTTAAATTTTTCATATTTTTATATATATCTTATGGGAAAAATTATGTTTTTATTGTGATTGTAAATTTTTTTTCATTTAAAATTATTAAAAAAGAAAATTTCAATGATTAAATGATTGACGATAATTATTCATCTATTTTATTACACGAAAAAGTATGATTTTAAAAGCTAGAAAATAATCAACTTGTAATTTTGTCATGATTATATTCCAATCATCTGGTTTAATAGATTTAATTATAAATTGAATAAATGTTTCAATAAATCTTATTTCATTTTTATTATAATATTACATAGAAATGTACATTCTATTTTCATACTATATTCAAAACACCAAATAATTTTACAAACTTTATGTACAAAATATATTGTACATTTATAATTCTCTCTCTCTCTCTTTATATATATATAAATATTATTCTTTTAATTATAAAATTAACAAATTGCTAAAATTTTATTATAATTTAAAAACTTCCCTTCGATTGTACAAAATTTCTATACGTACGATTATATGTTAATTATGAAAACCCGTTTGAAAAATTAATAGAAAATGCAACTGTACAAATTTTTACAAGACGAAGATAAAGATGGATGGAAGGGAGATTCAATCATCCGGAAACAATTCTTTGTACGTGAAAGATTTTGTGATCTTGTTGGCCACGTTTGTGAAAAGATCCGCCAAGGATGTTTCCAATACTGGAGTGATCTCGTCCAAGAATAATGCATTGTTGTTGTTCAACAGATCATGGGTGGCTGCAGCTTAAAAAAAAAAAAAAAAAAAAAAAGAAAGAAAGAAATGAATGAAATTATACATTAACTATTAATCTTTCAATCATTTTCAATCAAATTTCACAATTCAATTCCGATTATCATTTTTATTTTGAATTATTCGTAAATACGAGATTTAACTTATTTTCTAATTCATTGAGAATCTAATTTATTATTAAAAAAAAAAAAAAAGATTATTCGAAGAATTATAATTAACTTACCAAGAACAGTATCACCGCCGAACAAATTACTAAGATGCAAGTGTGCTTTGCCAATTCTGATCTTTACTTTCATTCTTTCAAAGTTGAGATAGATATCATTGTCTCTGTACACTTTGCGCGCCCGTAAAACGACGTCTGAATCATAGTCGGCTTAAAAAAAAAATAGAGGTGAAAAATTAAATATTCATTAGGAGAAAAAAAATAGAAAACTCTAAAAAATCGGTTAGAAAAGAAAGAAAAAAAGAAATTTATTTACTAAAGGTTCCAGTAATGTTTCCCTCCCCCGTCAGCTTGAGCAAAAGCACCCTCGCGTCGATCTGATACTTCCCTTGGAAATGGAGTTTCTCAAAGTTGACCTTGAAAGTGAAGACCACGTTCTCGACATCCGCTTTGAGATCTCGAACTTTGAATGTGGATGGGCCGAACACCTGTAAAATAAAATAGTAAAAATGTAAAAAAGTAATACAAGAAAATATCAGGAAATATCACATTATCGTATCTCATTTATTGCTCCAGAAATCCAAATTTTTTTCCACGAAAAACTTATCAATCAATCGTAACACGATCTTTTTTTTTATTAATCCTTTATTAGTTCCCTTTTTTCCAATATTTAAGAAAAATCCTTTAGAATAATCGATCCCATTATATATCGATTTTATTATTCTCTCGCGTTTCGAAATACTTGTGTGCAAGATTGTGAGCGTAAATATACTTAGATATTTTTTCAAATTATAAAAAAGAGTAATGTCGATCGATGTGGAACGATCGACATTCCGCAAATTTACCCGCAAATCCGTGAGATTGACGTCAAGTCTTGCTCCAACCGGTCCCCTGGACAGGCGAATTTGCTTGAGGTACAGGGGCTCGATGGGTGGCGCCTCGAATTCCGGTATTCCAGCCGATAATTTGTCGCGAAGCTGATCGATCGATCTCGTGATGCACTCGTTTATGTCCGGATCTCTCTTCTTGCACGGTTTTATGTACGACGCTGTGCCATTCAATTGTTCAATTGACTAATTATTGAATCCGTTCCTTGGTTGGTTGGACAGATAAAAAGGGAATTGGAAGTGAAAAAGGGAGAATTCGAGAGATGGATTTGGAGCACAAGGAAATTAAGGGAATCTAGGGGAATTAAAAAATTATAGAGGAAATGAAAAGAGATGAATAATAATATTTTGTTGAAGTTGATACTATTTTGAACGATGAATTTTTTTATTAATTTCTATGGTAAATTAGTAAAATTGCAAGTTAATGATTCGTTTTTTAATGGAAATTTTCTTGATTTTCGAAGCGTGAAGATAATCACAAACGATATCGTAAAATGTAAAAAAATTCGAGAAATACAATTTTGATTAATAATATTGATAATTATTCACGTATTTTTAATTTCGAAGATAATAGATAGAATTTCAAGCACGTGATTCGGAATTTGATTATTTTTTAGAATATTTACATTATTTAATTTTTTCGAAATTCAAATTTTCACGAATCCCATTCAATCGATTTGTGAAAAAATAGTGCATCGGATTGGCGATCTTGCATCGAACGAGTTTAAGGTCGTGGCCCTCTTTGAAAAGTGGCACGATACAATGTCGAAACCATGTTTAAAATGCACGCGACATACTTCTATTTTTCTCGAAGAATCGCTATTAAATCGAAATTTTGCAATCGATTCTCAAAAGTCTTTTCACGAAGATCTCTGTCTGTGAAAACAAACTCTCGAGATTAATTCATTTGACTGACGTCAAAATTAGCTTGTAATTTGTAATCAATTCGAAATAGAAATAAATGGTTTAATGTTAAAAATGGAAGGAATTTTTAACAGATGAAAAATAGAATCTATTTTAAGATTATTCGTGAATAATTTTGTTAAAAAAAAAGATGGATATCATAATTTATAATCTGCTATAATCTTATTGCCATTTACGAATTCAAACGAATGAATATAGAAAATATATAAAGATATAAAAATATCTTAATAATATATAATCAATATAGAGATCCTTCTATTTTTTAAAATAAAATTAATTATTAAAGATTAAAGATGATGATATTATAAAGAAATACTTACGTAAAACGGCGAAGATTACAGGAACTAGAAGTGCCATTAGGCTAGAAAAAAAAAAGAAAAAAACATAGAAAAACATCAGTTGATCGCATTATTAAGTATTTGTAGAAATATAAATATAATTTTTAACCTTGATCTATCTTAATTAACAAGGAACGATAAAATAACATTTTTTTTTAAATTTAATAACATTTGTTTATATTAATATAAGAAATTTATATTAATTATAAGAAAATTATTTTCCATTTTTATTATTTATTTTCCAACGTTGAAAGAAAAAAAATCTTAAGATATAAATATCATTATATAATAAAAAAAAAAAAAATTTGTTTAAATATTATTAAAATTTGATCTTAATAATTTTAAATAATGAAGAATAATTACATGTTTGTGTTCTCGTATCAACGTTTAATAAGAAATTCTGCATTTAAATCGATCGATTATACGATAGATACATATTTAAGTGGATGTTAATAAAATGTTAATAAAAAAAACTTATTAAAAATGAATCAAGGCTATACATATTATGTTATTAAGACGTTCTTAATGTACAATTTGAAAAATTCTAATTATAACGATTAATTATAAATAATGTAATTATTAATTATTTATAAATCAAAATAGAATTAGAAAGAAATATTAAAAGGATTGTTAAGAATAAACAATTTCAATCAATTTAAAGATTCTATGTAGTACGATAATTTATTCAAATGGTAATCTATCAGATTATTATTATTATCGATTTGAACGAATTAAAATTAAATTTAATGTAAATGAAATATAGCATTATTACATCATTATTGCATTTCTAAACCGCAAACATATTCGATCCGCGGCTTGTGAAACTTTATTTCTTCCGTGTTTTGTATCTTTAAATGTAAATTGTGTATTTATATTACTTTTGTTTCTGCATAATATATCTCTGACCGGTGACGTTCGTTAATTGAATGGAATTGCGTGGACAATTGATACTTGAAATATTCAGAAAAGTGTAAAAACTATCATCAATTTATGTATAGAAAAATCTATCCTCTGTCAACACAAATCAAGACGTGGACAGTTGATTGATATTTGAAATATTTAAAAAAGTGTAAAAAAACATAGATTGTTTGAACAAAAGAGATTTCTAAAACAAACTATTTTGTATATATTTTCCAAAATTAAGATTTTGATTGTTTCACTTGATATCTGATGCTTCTCAATCAAATAAAATTCAAAAACTACCACCAATTTATACATATATATATATAAAACCTATAATTTATTTGAATTATCCTGTCAACAAGTCAAGATTAAGAAAAATAAACTTCTGAACTTTCACAATCTTTTATTTTCTTTAACACCTCATTTTTAATATTTAACTCAGAAATTGTACATACAGGATGTTAGATATATATATCATCGTTTCAAGAGATCAATTCCAGAGAGAGTAAAAGTGATACAAACTGTTTTATCGTATCATTATTGATCTAACTCATAATTTCCATCGCTCACAATTTAACAAACGCATCGATACTTCCCTCTTCGATGTAAATACATTAACAAAATTCGATTCAGTTGTTCGCACCACAAACACCACATTTCCACCTTCCCTCATTGCGTTGAACCACAAATAATATGATAATTGAAACTTGGATATACTTGCACTTGTGCTAGGATGGACTCGAGAGGAGAAAGAGAAAATCGTTCGTACCAAAGACGTGGAAGAAGAGCGTGCATCGCGGCAGATACTGGACGACTAACCGATCGAAAGACGGGGGGATGATATCTAAACCCACGATCCCCGAGCAACGGTGTGCAAGGATTGCCTTATCGCAATCAGACATGTTGATTACCTCGTGCCAGTTGTCGGTCATTGGTCCAGTCCATAGTGCCGATGTCGATGGCTGGAGAACGGTGGTACTTGGCGTCGAATCGCCTTTTGCCACGATCCATCCGTTTTTCCTTCGCCAATTTCGCCAATTTCGTTCCCTCGTTGCTCGAATTCTATAAAGAGATGGAAAAGAGAGATAGAAAAGATAAAGAAATTTTAGAGGCAAGGAGTGGAAGTGGAGCAAATTGAAGTTTTTGATTTAATTAGAGGAGGAGGAGAAGGGTGCGAAGATGGCGATGAAACGAGTTTTGGCGTGTTTTAATTTGGAGAATTTCGTTCGAGTGAATATTGAGAATGATTCTGAAGTATTTTTGGTTAAATATATCGCATGCTTGAAAGTGAATGTATGAAGTTTAAGTTATTTTAGCGATCGAAGGATCTTTGAGTATTAAATTCAGAAAAATTCAGAAATGTAGGAGTTTAAATTTGAAGTGAAGAAGCTTCGAATAAAAGAATTTAAAAATTGAATTTAGAATTGCAGACTAGGAGAAGAAATAAAAGAAGAATAATTTACGTGACTGGGTGGAAAAAAAATTATTAGTGACAAATAATCTTGAAATTAAATCCTGAATGATAATGAATAATAATACGCCATTTTATGAAAGAATATTATAAGAATGGAATTGATTGAGTGGAAAAGAAGAAGAATAAAATCAAATTAAAATGTATAAATAGATGTTTTTTAATACATAAACGTAATAAATTAGCAAATCATTCTTCAAGACGGCCTAGAAACATGTATTAAAGGAAAAAAATATTTTATTTTATTTTCAAGAATCCTCGAAGAATTTCTTTATGTAATGACAAATACATGAGAATTATAACGTAAAGAATTTACAATTACACGCGTTAGTTGTAAAAATGAGAAATGTGCGCGCCAGTGAAATTACAAACCGTGTAAGTTCGTAAACAATCGTAAATCATAGTAAATGTTACGCCATTCACACAAATTCAGATTGCTTAATTGTATAATATTTTGTATAACGTTTTTTAACGAAGCAAATGTCTGTAACGAGTAATAACAAGTTTCATCAAGGGATGTAGCAAATTATTAGAGAATCGATCAAAGAAACAGCAAGGAGAAAGGAGGAAAATGCATGGAAAATTTACAAAGACAAATTGTACAAATTTTATGACACGTGTAAGAGATGGAAAATTCATAAAAATCAATTTTAATTTATTACTTTTATATTCTTGAAAAAATTTATGGGAATCGCAAATATAATAATATTAATAATTCTCAATCTCTAGTGCAATGAATTTAAAAAATGGTTTCAAGTAAAAAAAATTCGAATTATTTAGAAATGGAGGATACGATTTTCAATTTTCCCGCCACAGCTTCAAACGCCATTAATCGATAATTTTTTTCTCCATTTTTTACAAATCAAGAGATACTTTTAAACTTAACTTATATTTAATTATTTTGAGAAGGATTTTGACATATTTTTTTTTAAGTAATATGCTTACGTACAATAATGTAATATTGAGATAGTTTTAAAATTAAATTAAACAATTTATTATCTGTGTCATTTTTTTCTATATTCCTCAATTGTATGAAATAAATTTAAAATCTCAGGAGACTACGTCAAAAGCAACGTTAATATTAATTCACCACAATTCCCATTTTTCCATGTGATGTCGTAAAATCAACTAGTGTCAGCAATATCGTTTTGCATTGCAAATCGAACGATTCTCAGTTGAATTGTTACGTGCTGTTAATTTTAACGTTACGTATGAATATTGATGCAATTTTACAGTCTACTTGAAGAAAGTGTTGGAAAGTCTTCGAAACTCGCCAATTTGATGGAAACGCGATAAAAATTTTAAAAAAAGAAGCAAAAAATTTCACAAAATTCTACTTTGACAGAAAGATCTAATCGTTTCTCAAAGAATCTTTCAGAGACTTCCGAATTACCATTGTGCTGTACACTGGATCGAACGAAAATTCGATCGTGCATTTAAAAAATTATATTTTTCTACCTATATCAACAATTAATTTTGATTTTTATCTGAAATTTGTTTGAAAAATTTCCTTTCCTTTTAGTCCATAATTATCTCTGTGAGAAACTCGATTCGATTCGAAGCGATTCCTAATCGAATTTTGTGGAGGAGAGCACGCATGCCAGTGCAATTATCCACATCGACGCCCGAATACTGATCTCGGTCTATTAACAAATAAGAAATTCCACAATGACCGCTTCGCTCGATCGTTAAAACCGGCGGTAACCGGTGGATCGAAATAGTAATCACCGAGTAAAAAGTTAATTGCGAAACGAAACGATCCACGTTAGATCGGCGTTCTTCCGCCATCGAGCATTGGCGCTGCGATCCGTAGGTAGGGGATGAAAAGAAAAAAGAGGGAAAACGATCGGTCAAACTGATTTCCGCGATTTTTACTTCGAGACGGCGAAAGTAAAAGATCGAAATCCTTCGATCCGTGACAAAATATGCGAGCAAAGTTGAACATTCGATCTTGATTACTACGTTTCGAGTTGTAAGTATCTTGTAAGTATCTACTTCGTGATAAATTGCAACACGGCCAATGTGGATTTCATTCTTTTTCTTTCTTTCTCTTTTTTTTTTTTTTTTTAATCGTTTCTGTAATTTGTATCAACATCGTGAGATGTTTCCTTGAATTCTTCGAAAGAGAGTGTCGTATTTTTGTGTCAGATTAATCGAGTTGCAAAGTTTTATTGGAAAATATTTGTTTCAATAACTTTTTTTTTGTGACATATGTGTTAATAAATATTAATTTAATATTCTTAAGATTTAATTAATCGATAAAATTCGTTGAGATTTAGTCGATTCGTTTAACAATTTCAATTTGAACTCAAAGAATTGTTGATAATTATTTTAATACTTCTTTTTTTTTTCTTTACTTTTGATTGTATTATAGTGGACGCGTCTGTCTGCAAACGATCCGTTTCTCCTTATTTATCTTATTTATCTTACCTATTTTATAGGAATAATAATTTGTTTAAATTTTACATTGAATACAAAATTATTTCTTTATTTAATCAATTTTTGATATCGTCGAATATCGGAAATGAAAATTGTATCAAACAAATATTTTTCTTTTTCTTACAATATATTGTATTGTAGACACGTCTGACTACGAACGTTTCGTTTCCCCATTAACCATTTTCTTCACAAGAATAATAATAGAAAGATTTTTTAAATTTTACTCGAAACATCGAATACAAAGATAATAAGTAACAAAGAAACGGTAGTAAATTCAGTAGTTTCTCTTATTATACTTTCGTTGCTAGTATACAATTAAGAAAGAACAAGTCATAGTTCTTCGTCTGCTACTCGAGCATCGTCTGACTTCGTACAATCCACTTTCTCTTCTTCTTTTATACCTTATCCCTCCTTCGTACTTCTCTATGAGAATTATACTGTATTTATCATATTTCTGTATAATATTTTAATCTTAATATTTTTATCTTTTTTGAAATCTTCGTTTTATTTTGCATTTTAATACAAACAAATTGGCTACTCGTTAAATAAATTCATTATCGATTAATTATACGTGCATGAGGTGTATATGTTAATCATCAGAAAGATCAGAGAAATTTTGAGAAGAAAAAAAACTTTCATATGGATAGAAATTAATTGAAAGGAAAAATTAAAGACAATTTAAATTTTTTAATTAAATCTCTGATCAATCTCGTGTCTTCTTGATTTTGAAAAAGAATCAATGATTTTTCCTTCGAATTACTTCATTATTTGGCTGTTGATTGAATTAATTTTTCATTTCATTTTTGTATTTTTTGTATTTCTAATGTTTTTTGAAAAAATTTTAAATTAAATTCTATTCTTTATTCTTATTTCAAATAAAATGTATTATTTAAAATTTGTTATTTATTTAGATAGATTAAGTAAGATCGAATTTCGATATTTTCAGACGATAACAAGTTCTAAAAATTAATTTATTGACTATTTTAATAATAAATTACTCAAAAAAATGCAGAAGAATTAGGTTTTTAAGTGTAATAATAAAATCGAGAAAAGAAAAAATCATTTAATCAACTTTTCTTTTTCATCATGATCAGTGATTTTAAAGATTGACGCAATATTTAAATACAGTAAGAAAATAGTTACGACGTATATCCATATAAATTAATTATTCAAATACAAATTATAAATTCTCTAATATTTCAAATAAAAGATTGTTTATAATTTAATTATTTTGATATATTATCGTTTGATTCCCATGATTCATAGTTCATTCTCATGATTCTCATGAGAATTACAAGATTTTCATTTTTATAAATTTTTACATTTATTGGAATACATTTATGGAAATACATAAAAATTAAATAGGCCAAAAAAAAAAATGATCTCTATAACTCTATTATATTTTTTCTTCAATGTTAAATAACAAATAACAATAAGAAAAACATCGCTTTATCTAGTACAAATTTAAATTGTTTATAATTTGTAACTTGAAACAATATTAATTTAAACTTAATTTTATTTAAATAATTTAATTTATAAATTCAATATTAATTTTCACAAAAATATCTTTGTATTTTCAACAATAATTATAAAACAAACAATTTCAAATCTGAAATTGTCATTCTAATATGATAATTCTGAATCTTAATAAATAAATCTCAACTAATATTTCTTGCATACTAATTTTTATGTAGAATCGACCTTCCAAAGATCTACAAATATACGTGCACATATAACATAAATACCCTGTATATGTGTTGAATTTGAATAGCTTTTAATCGTTACTATGAATTTACAATTATTTATAATTATGCAAATATTCATATCTTGATCATTCACATAATATTCTCTTTAATTACTGAAGCTCTATATAATATGCTTTTAAAAACAAACGAGGATCAGTTTCTTCGTTAAATCGGTTGAGTTAAAATCATTAGTAAGAAAAAATGTATGCCAAGTATCTTCTTGTAATCATAGCCATTATTGGAAATACGGTATCTGAAGTTCGTAAGTATATTATTAATTAAAATTAAATAAAAGAAAAATATTAAATTGAATTCAAATTAAAAATTGTATTCCAGAAATTTTCAAAATTGTCAAATTAATTTTTTTTCTATTTCTTTTTTTCTTTTTTTTCTGTTCTCTATCAAGAATCTTAATAAATCTCTGGAATTCTTCAAATTCATAATTGATATAATATCTGTGTAAATAATTGAAAAGTGTTCGTTAATTAAAATATAAAAAAATATAATTAATTAAATTTCTATAAATTTATCATTATATATATTAGTATTGTAATTAATTATAACTAGTCAAGACGAATTTAGTGATTCAATTTAATTCAATGAATTATTGATTATATTGAAGCTATAATAAGACTTATAAAATAAAGTCTTATAAAATAAAATATTAATGAAATATTTTGCATTGAATTTAATTTATATAAATGTAAGTAATATAGTATAAAGAATTATATAATAAATATATGTATGTAAAAATGAAGAAGAATAATAAAAAACTAAATATATATAAATGAATATATACTGAAAATTAGTTATTAAAATTATTTTTTTTCTGTTTTAATCAAAATGATCGAAGAGGACAGAAAAGAATAAGCTTTTTTTAATGATCCAATTTGTTTAAATAAAATTTGCTAAATATCTTTTATCTTATATCTTTTTTTTAAATGTTTGTTAAATGTTTATATTTAATCTTTGAAATAAAAGATACGATATTAAAATAAATGTATAAGATTATATATAAAATTAATTTTTTTATAATAATTTATGTTTGAATCTTTTTTATAAGATATATTGAAATTGAAAATCTATATTACAATAAAAAGTAAATACATTTAAATATCTAAAAAATTAATTAAATGTGATTATTTTAATTGATTTAAAATTAAAATAAGTAGAGATTTTCAGATAATTTCCATTCCATTTCCATTATAAAAAATAATAATTTATATATTTAAAGATAATTTACATAGACAAAAATCGATTAATATGATAAATTTAATACAAAAAAGTAGTTTATAGAAAAAAATGATTTACTTTGGGTAACGAGTCGATTTATATGATGAATTTTACATTGGAAATGATGATGCACATTTTAAATCAAGGGAAGGTCGAACAATACGGAAAAACATTTTTTTCATTTAAATTCTATGTTGTACAGAAACAACGAAGCAGATATATCTAATGGCATATGAAAGTTAAAACAATCAAGATGAATATTAGACAAAGAAATTTTGATCAATTATTCTAAACTGTAATGTTACATTTATAAACTTTACAACCAAATTAATTTTATCAAATAAATTTTTAATAATATAATCTTAATGAATCTTAATTATTTGAAATAAAATTGTTATAAGCCAAAATATCTTGAAAATGTATAGTTTCTCGATTTTAAATAAGTTTAAAATATAAAATAAATAAAGAAAGAAACATTTCATATTCTACGCTCTATATCGATCAAACTATATTATGGAAGAAACTATCACATAGAATTAGAATTGTTAATATTTTAACGTTTGCATAATATTTACGAATCTAACTTTCTTCGTAAAGAAATTATATACTTCCCTTGGAAATGCGTATCTTCTTTCTATTCCTAATTAAAACAAAATAATTTCAATGTCGTTATATTCAATAACTCTTTTCTAGAATACTCATAATCATTCCCTCAAATCTTATTCCAAACAATTATATGTCAGAAGAAACAATTTATATGTCAGAAGAATGAAGGAATATAGAAATGTTTAATTTCAGAAAATAAAACAAAAAAAAAAAAAAAAATTTCACGTTTCAAAGAAAAAATATGAAAAATAAATCACGTACTCGGATTTCAGCTTCGTACATTCAAATCTGTGGTCAAAAGAATCCGAATTTCGATGATTGCGTCATCAAAAGCATTGAAAATTTGAACAAGAAGCTTGTTGAGGGAATTCCCGAAATAAATTTATTGCCAATAGAGCCGTTTTTGCTCGATGATATAACGATTATCGACTTGCCTAACTTTAAGATTGTTGGCACGAACGTGAAATTGTATCAATTATCGACATTTCGTATAGAATATTTGCACATGGACCTCGAGAAAATGGAATTGGACATAAATTTTTATTTCGATAAAAATGAAATTAATGTTGATTATAATATGACCATGAATATTTTGGTCCCTATACAGAAAAACGGACAATTAACTTTGAAAGGGGGTAAGTATAATCGAGGAATCAATTGATCTGGTTGTTCATTCTTAACACGAAATAATCGATAATAATTTTTTAATATGTGTTATATTTTAACTTTCCATTAAATTTTTAAAAATATTCAAGATACAATTCTTAGTTAAAATATTTTTGTAATAACTTTTAAAGAAATATTTATTTAAAAAAATGGATAAATATATATGTATTTATATTTAATAATAGTTAATTTTTAATTCGCAATATAAAATATTTGATAATAATTTTATATCACGTTCAATTTTTAATTTTACCATCATAATGTAATATTTACAAAATAATGAATATTTTGTAAAAATATTCAATTTCTAATAATTCTAAGTAAAACTTTTGTCAAGGATGCAACAATGATAATAAATTTCGTTTACAGAAAACATAAAATCAAAGGCGAAATTGTTCTTGGAGAAAATAGAACGCGATGGCAAACAATATCTCTATTTCAAATCGATAAATCCAAATCTGAATATCGGAAGCTTGTCTTTCGAATTCGATTCGGATGTTTTCGACTTTTTGAAAGAAACGCTAAGTAAGATTGATAATGAAGAGATATTAGAAATCTTCACACCTAATATAGAAAAGGTCATTTCAAAAAATTCTCTTGAATTATGCAATAATTTCTGTAAACATTTCACTTTTGATGAATTACTCCCCGATAGAGAATGAAGAACATTGATCGATTTTATTGCCAACAATTTTCTGCAACGATGTATGTATGATGATTTTTCATTTTTTAACTCTTTTTTTCTTTTTTTATTAAAATATTCTATCAAATATTTTTTTCAATTATTTTAAGATATTTTTAAGATATAATCGAATAATCGAAATTGTATACGTTTTTTGCCTTCTAACATTATAACTAACTGATTTCGAGTATAGAATTCAACGAGTCAAGAATCAAGAAAAATATAACAATTTAAAATAATTGCAAAAATAAAAATAATATACAATAAAATTTATATTTGTAAAAAATCTAATAATTTAAATATTTTAAAAAATGGAAAAATATATAAATAATTTAAAAAATGCATAAATAAATATGTAAGTATTAGAATATTAATTATTATTACTTGTCGCGTCATTGTAATGTTAAATAAAGTTGTAATGTTAGAAAATGATTAAAAATTTTGTAAAAATCTAAAAAATATTCCAATCTTCTATATCCTAATATCTTTCAAGATTTTTTTTTTTTTATTACAAAATTGGAAAGTTTCTTAGAATTTTATTTTTATTTCTCAATCTATAAATCACACAACTTACAAGATAACCAAGAAAAATTTTTTAGATAGTTAATAAAAAATTCTTTTAATAATTGTAATTTATTTATTTGGCATGTTTTTTAACCTTGTATACATTACATTATAATGCATACATTAATTAACAATCAAATTGTTCAAGAATCAAATTATCAGAAGAATGAAGAATCATTGAAGAACAGTAATACTTATTTTTTGTATTGTGAATCACAAAAAAAAAAAAAAGAAAAAGAAACTGACAATTCTTATTTTCAAAGTGCAAATTGAACATACATAGAAATAAAATGAATTATCATTTTTGAATATATAATAAAATTCAGATCTAAACTCTCTTATACAATAATATACAATAATATATAATATAATGCTTCGTTAAACAGCTATTAATTCAATATAAAGAAATATTTAAATACAACATTTCTAGAAAATCTTAAGTATTGTTCTTTTCCATTGCATAACATATGAATATTTGTAATGAGATCATAAAAGAAATGTTTGTTAAAAATATTTTATATTTAATGAAAATAATAACCAGTTAACAAAACATTACTACCTAATTAATAACATTAATGAAATAATTGAATTATAATTTGTTTATTTTACAAAATTTTACAAAATTACTTGAGACATATCAATCAAATTCCTAATTATTCCAAATCTCAATTGTGAACCATAAGAGAATCACAAAATGATTTTTGGAATCATAGTATTATTTCCATTAATCCAAATTCATAAAAAATCATCATTAATCATGTTTGAAAACTTGATACGATATTAATTTCATAATAAAAATAAAAAAAAGGCTTAAAAATTTTTAAAATTTACTCTCAAGATTTCGCCAGTTCATTTATCTATCAAATTTCTTTTATCATCATAGAAAAAAAAATTATTATTTTATCAAATTTCATTAATGATATTAATAATACAATCCAATCGTTCAACAAGATTTTGATCCACGTTATCTAAAATATATAAAAATATATAAAAATATCTATGATCCTGGGAAAAGTTTCTCATAAGGAAATTGCATCAGAATACTGTTCGAAATATCAGTAAATGTATTCGAGATGGCGCTCTCGATGATAGGTATTATTTCTTGGATAAAAGAGTCGAAATTACTATTGATGGCAACGTTGATAGCATCTCCAAGAACTGGATCACCACCGAAAAGATTTTCCAACTTCAAGGAGCCAGATCCAACGAAGATCTTGGTTTGAAGATCGGTCAGTTTTAAGTAATTCTGATCATCCTTTCCCTTTATCACCTCCATTTGCAATTTCACAAATGCCTTGCAATTGTTGAACTGGCCAATTATAGGTCCGCTTCCACGAATTCGTAGCAGAATTATTTGTCCATCCACATCGTATTCCCCTTTTATATTGAGTTTTGAAAAATCCAAATCGACTATGAAATTTAAAGTTTCTACGTTGCTTCTGCAAATGATTAAAGAATAAATTTTGATTAGAAGATTATTTGGAAATTTGTTTCGTTAAAGTTAATTTAATTAATCGGATCTCTTGATTGTAAAATTTTGTTTTACAACTTCTCCATGTTTAGACAAATATTGTCATAATTAATTAACCGATAATATAACATTAACCGATAACATAACATTCTGAGATCATTTTTTTTATGGTAATGATCGAGCAATATCAAAAAATATATTATATTTTTAATGGAAAATTGTTTGTAATTTTAAAAAATAATTGGTATCGAATTTCTTCGAAAGAAATTTTTCGATAACAATTCTTTGATTAATGATTCATCCGCGATTGACATTCATCGTTTCCGTTCAGATTGTTTCCGTGGGTTCCATATCTTTTTGCGATCCGCGTATCACGTTCGCCATACAAATTATTTCTAACTAGAACCGCAAGAGTTCGTGTCATGGCCATTACCTCGTGCACACGTGGAATATTAAGAGATGGATCTCTTTATTTAAACTTTTTTTTTTTTTGTCTATGAGTCACACGATCAATAAATAATTATGTATCACATTTTCAATAAATTTATGTCGTCTCGATCCTAAATTAGCAAAAGAATTAGATTAACTCAAAATCACAACGTGATATTATAATAAATGAAGTATTTGTATAATTCTTCAATGATAATCAATTTGATAAAATAGTTAATAATTTAAAAAAATAAATAGAAAAGAATAATAATTTATATAGTAACCTAGAAATTTATTTCTGAATGAAAATTAATAATTCTATTAAACAAATTGAAAGAAATTAAACAATCTTATCTCTGATATTAAAATTTCATGTTGAACTTCGAATCAATTTTCGAATTCGACATCATTTTCATGGATATCTTTAATCCATTGACTAGATTAATGTCTTCATTTTCAAGACAGGTCATTCATCGCTGTAACTCGTAACACGTGTCATTAATTTGACATAATGATGTACCCATTTCTGTTTTACACGACATATTATGTAATCTCTCTTTTTTTTTTTTTTTTTTTTTTATTTACTCAGTGTCTTTATGTATATATTTTTTCTTTTTACATCAAATAATTAGAATGACATTCATTAAAATACAACTTTATATCGAAATTAAATAATAATATTCATCGTTGAATATTGATTTGCAATTAATTTCAATAATTGAATATGGTAAATCAACTATAAGGAATAATAATGGCGAAAAAAATAAGATAATTATGCCAAGAAATTTTTGCAAATTTTATACCATCATAAATAATGATCGCGATTTATCATAATTCTAATGTATATGTATGTTTAATGTAATGGCGTTTTATTTATGGTGTTTTCCTTGAATAATTTTTTGTTACGGATAGTTAATGATCTCTTATCATCGGTTATTAATTTTTCTTATATAATTCATTACATAAAATATAAAATTCAATAATGTAATAAGGAACTAATATTATACACGATAATAGAGAATTTCATTAACCAAGAACGAAGAATATCGTTGTATCGGATATTGAAAGGAAAATCTCTGTAGAATTTCTTATTTTGATATTTAATGAGATGAAATCATTACAATAGTTTTTATCTTGACATTAATTTGATGTAAATTAATATTGGATATTTTAATAGTCAAGATTATTTTTTTTTTATTTTAAGGAAAAAGAAAAAATGAAGAATAAATTGAGAAATGAATCATTCGAGAGATTCATTCGAGCGATTAACCATTTAATCGACTTAGTTTATAATCATATTCTGCCATTTCAAATTACTGAAACAATTTTACGATCTACAGAGAAATCAAGGATGAATTAATCAAAATAATAATGATGATCGTTAGAACACAATATAACACAATATGAGCACAATATAATTTTAATTAAATTTAAACAGTTAAATTTTTCAGAATTTTGAATGAATGAAACACGGTCCTTTTAGAAGTTTTACAAATGTTATTCAATAATCAATTCATTATTTAATTTTTTGAGATAATTTAAATGTTAACAATGGAGTTAAAAACCTTAAATTTAAATTTTCTTTTAATTTTCTGCTGAATCTCGAAATTTTTAAATATATATATAAAATTATATCATTCTGAATATCAAAATTGCTTAAATTCGATAAATAAAAATTAAAAATTGAATTTAACAAAATGCTTTAAAAAATTAATACTCAAAAGGGAAATATGTAACATTGTTTCTTTAGATTCTCTGACATTTAATTTGATTTGTTTTTTGAAACTTTAAAACATTAGATTTTATGTGAAATTAATTTTTTAGCAATTTTTTTTAACTTACTTCAACTTCGTTATCGTGAAATTACTTGCTCCATATACATTGACGTTTCTCAGCTTCAATTTAATGTTTCCTCCACTCGTGGTTACCAATTCCTTCAACAAAAATGGTTCCAAGGCGGGTATATTGTATTCGGGTAATCCGCTTTTTAAGTAAGGTTTAAGATAATTCACGCTGTCCGTGATGCATTCGCTCAAATTCGGATCGTTCTTCTTGCAAACGTGAATGAAATCGGCTGTAACAAATTTTTCAAATTTATCGATTTAATAATTTTTCAAAAAAATTATAATTTGATCAAATTGAAAATATTCTTTTCATTTAATGTGTTAATAATACATTGTTAACATTTCATATTCAATTTAAAAATTGGTTATGATTATTTGATTTTTATTCTAATTGTTTGAATAAATATCTTATCTTTTATACTCTTGACAGTTTTAAGAAGAAATAACAAACTTATCATAAATTAATGTTTATAAATACTGACCAATGTTTATTTTGAAACACGTCTTTAAAAATACGTACATACGTTTCTTTGCAATTGTTGCTTGATATATAATGATGATGAAGAATTGAATTAGGTGATTTCCTTTCAATTGACGAATTGTATGATAATCAAATTAAATGTCAATCAAATGTTTAGTGGAAAAACTTGCTTAATTCGGTAAGAATATGGTAATAAAATGCAAAAAAGCAAAATGGAAAAAAAAGATCATAAATTTTAATGATTTAAAACATAACTATCTTCTATATTCTTGAAATCTTTTTGATGCAAATGTTTTCATCATTGAAATATGACATAAATATTTCAATTTCATTTTTTTTCTGTTAAAACGAATAATATAAGAAAAAAATTATTATATCTATACGTTTGATCCTTTATTTTAATTCTAAACGTTAAATTTTTCCCTCAAATAATTACAAAAATTTTTTTCTGAACCAAAACCAACAAGAATTCGAAATGTAGCAATATTAATATATATTTTCGAGATTATTGATTCTAATTAAAAACTCACTCAAGAAATAATTTAAAAAGCATAGTAAAAAAAATTGAAAAATGTCACTTACGCAAATCACGCGCAAAAACAGTGGCAAAAGTGATGACCACGATCGATCCGATTAGCGCGATCTTGTTCATCTCTCCTTCTTAGAAAATCAATATTTTCGAGATGAATAAAATATTACAATCTCTAAAAACGAACTGAACAAGATTATGAATGTCAAGAGCAAAGTAGTCATTCATATGATCAGATAGTCGGTCTAGAAGTGAATACTGTTGTGGTTAGCCCCAAGTTCTTATAGTTCCACCTTTCTCCCCCTCTCTGACCAATTCTCTTCAGTTGTTGTTCGATGATATTTGCTTTACAGCATCCAGATCACGAATTCTGAGCATGTGATCGTGTCAAGACTTGTATCGTGATACTTCTCATTGTCTGAACGTTAATATGAAACGAAAATGTCGTGATATTATCTAACTAAATGATATATCTAACTAAGGGTTGATTTTATTTACGATGAAATTTATTCGTTCGAACGTATCAGTTTCTAATATCTTAAGTTGAAAAAGTTGAAAAAGTGTGGTGAACTTTTCGCGTGTGAATTGTAATTATATAAAATTTCGACGAGCAATTTGAGATATCACTTGAAAGAATAACAATTGCCAATAAGATTATCGTGATTAATTTTCAATTCTTATAATCACAACATAAATATGTCATAAATGCCAACTCGATTATCTTTCTAATTATTTGAAATACGATAAGATTAATTTTCTTCCCTTCTCTTAGAGAAATCTCTATTGTCTAATACATTAAGTACTTCATTTTTTATTTCAATTTTGGCATATAAGCATATAAATTCAATCTTCAAATATAAAAAAAAAAAAAGATTGATCGTAGAAAATTAGCAATATTTCAAAATCTTTATGCATCGGATTAAAATTGTCAGTCAATTATATTTTAAATTTCCTTCGATCGAAAAAATAAGACAAGGAGACGATCAACCTCGAAACAAGTAAAAATCTTGTCATACAATAATAATTTATATTTACAATTGAAGTGAAAATATTTGAGCGAAATTATTATAAAGAAATTTAAGCACACGATTAATCAAGGCAGAAATGGTACTTTGACTCGTCCTTCGGCGATGTCATCGAA
This sequence comes from Apis laboriosa, assembly GCF_014066325.1. Taxonomy (NCBI): domain Eukaryota; kingdom Metazoa; phylum Arthropoda; class Insecta; order Hymenoptera; family Apidae; genus Apis; species Apis laboriosa. The sequence goes on along the minus strand of NW_025223292.1, from coordinate 1,929,336 downwards.
TATTACGAGCCAATATCGTGGATCGTTTTCGTTTAATCGTCTGTTTTTTTTTTGAAAAAGAAAAGAAAGAATAAACAGGAATAAACGAGCGAGTATATAGCACACGCATAGCCGGTGGAAAGAAAATACGCATTTGGAATAATAGATGCGATGGAATCTTCGTGGTTTTCAACGCGTATGCCACTTCGAGGAATTCGCCATTTTGATTCCTCCTCGTCCGAACGTATGTACTTCCTCGATTTGTGAATGTGTGACTCTCTGATTCGACGATATCATTGATATTTAATAACAGTTTAAGATTATTTTTATCTTGGAATTTTAATTTAGGAATTAGGATTAAAAATTCGGCAAATATTTTTATCTTGACTCGTTTTTCGTATGAAGTTGATTTTTATAAAATCAATTATACAAAAACTAGGTTTTAAAAATGCCTTTTCGTCTATAATATTCAGACATCATAAGAGTCTAAGTGCGGAAATATTGTTTAAGATAAAAATGCAAATTCAAGGAATACATGTTTCGAAACATGAATTATTAATTAAGTTCTTATAAAGATCAGTAATATTATTTACATGTATTTATAATATTTTATGTATCGAAATATGATCACAAAAAAAAAAAAAAGAAAAGAAAACTAGATATATATATATATAAGAAAATTTAAAGATTTTTTTTTAAGCGATAATTCGTATATTTTACCTTCAATTTTACAAATATATATACTACCAATACTATCAACCTTTTATTATAAAATATTGTTGAGTGAAAAAATTTAATGTAAGATTAAAAATTGCCTTTTACAATATAATTTCTTTTTTGTGTTTTTAACATTTTTATTTAATGCGATACATTAACGAAGTAAATAAATAACTGTCATCTTGGAATCTCAATGTAAACTTGTATCACGGCATTGAATTGCACAAAATAAAAAAATGATTGGTATTTACTGGAATATCAATGAAATAAACTTAAGTAATGGTCGAAATCTTCGAGTTGAATAAATATAACAATTAATTATATTTCTAAATAAATGAATGTTGAAAGAAAATTTTATAATAATAATAATGATAATATAATTGTTATAATGAAATAACATTTAAGAATATGTATATTTCGTGTAATTGAAAATCAGATTTGCTATTTGTATTGATGATCGTTAGACATAAAAATTTAATGATTTAAAATTGGAAAAATTGACTGAGTTTTTAGATATTAGTTTCTTTGATATTATGGAATTTTCTATTGTCTTGAATCAATCATATTCAGTTTATATTGTGAACAGGATGCAACAAATTAAATGATTGCATGAATTATATGATCGATCATAGTTGAAGAATAATGGAGAGCAATCATCTTCATGAAATCCTCCGGAAACTTCAAAGTCGAAACAAATTAATTATCCTTCTTCTTCTTCTTCTCTTTTTTTTTTTTTTTCATCATATTTTGCTCGAATTTCGTATATGAAAAATTTTATTATGTCTATTCATTGAAATTGATAAATTGTCGAACGATAGAAAAAAAAAAAAGTATCGTTCGTTCCTCTCCGTAGAAAATATAATAAATAATCAATGTAATAATTATAATTTTGTGATAATTAAATGAATCAAAGATAAATGAAATAATATTAATCATAAGTAAAATAAAATAAAATTCTTATATAATTTTTATTATATCTTTATGAAGAATTTTTATTAAAAGATTTATATTTTTTTAAAATAGTCATTTATATGTATTATGCAAATTAATTTTTAGAGAAAAAAAAAAAGTTTATATTATATGTTTCCTTATAATGTGAGTCATACAACGGAAAGATCGATTTCAAATTTGCAAATGGTAATTACATTTCAGAAAAGATGTTTTATTTATAAATGACGTCTATATCGTACGTATATCCATATTTCTATTAACTTTATATCTTATTCTCAAATATATAATGAATATACATGTGCATAGAATGAAAATTTTATATTATATTTATCTTTAAAATAGTCATGAGTAATTTTGCTTGATTTTTTTCGAAATAATATTTCACAAAACTCGATAAGAATTAATTTTTATTTTAATACAACGATGAATTAATCTAATGAAATAAATATTCATTTATAACCATAAATACATAATAAGAAAGTATATGAGAAACGTAAACATTAAGCAAGATATGTAAAAAAATATATGTGTATAATATAAATCATGATATAAACTGAAAAAAATGAAAACTACAGAAAAAGCTACAAATCTTATCCGATATATACATTGTTTTTTTTTTTTTTTTTTTTTTTTGAGACAATCGAAAGATATCGAATGCTTGCAGCTTTCCTCCAGTTTTCATTGTTCAGTTAGTCATATAATCGATGAGTACACGAACAGTATAACTTAATATGAATATTGTTATTGATGATATTGATTCGATATTATCATTCACACTATCTCACACAAAATATACAAAATGTCTACAAAGTTTTTACATTATGATGATATATGAATAAACCAAGGGAAAATATAAATAATACCATAAAATATTTTAAGATTGAATCAATTTAACATCGATTTTTGGTAAATTGGTAAAATTATGTTTAGATATTATTATAATTTAAATATTTCATTATCAAATTTAAAACTTCCATTGCACTCAATTAATTTTTTTGCTTTTTGCATTTGGTGGAAAATCTTTTTGCAAAAAAAAAATTAACAAAATAAAAATGGGAGACATTTTAGCTATTTTGTTTCTTTAACAATTAACAAAATATTTGGTCATTCTTGCTCGTTAACCGTCATCTTGTATCAACTTTCATAACTAATCTAGAATCCAAGCATCGTATGGTACCTGAGCAAAGATCCTTTCCACGAATGTCGTCATTACTTGAACTAATTTCCTTCTTAGATCCGGTTTCATCTCCTTCAACAATTCTTGGCTGTTGGTGTTAATGAAAAGATTCAATGCTGCCACTGAAATTATTAAAGAGAAAAATTATTCGAGAAAAAAATTTGTTATTTAAATTATTGTTTAAATATTTCTCTTAATTTATTCTTTTTCTTATATTAAATTTCTCTTTCTTCGAGTTCTTTATTCCTCTTAAAAATTTTTTCTTCGTACAACACGAATTATTGATACGATACTTTTGAATAAATACTTACAAATTATAGCGTTGCTGTCGCGAACATTTTCAACACCCATCTTAATATTCTGCACACTGAAATCCATCTTAAGTTGTTGCAACCTCAAGTAACGACGATCTTGAACCAGGAATGGCTTCGCTCTGATAAATACTTTTGCTTTTACACCTTCTATAACCAAAAAAAAAAAAAAAAAAAAAAAAAATTGTTTTAAACACTCGCAATTCTATGATTAAAAATTTATTTTAATTTATTAATAGCAGAATTTATATGATACATGAGAATTGATTTATTTCGCATTGATTTATCGAGAGAATCTTTATAGACTGTTTCTTTATGGATAATAAAAACTTTGCTCGAAGCTATCATGCGAAGATCAAGATGCAGTTATGCAGAACTGGTTGCATTCTGCAAGGCGAATGCATTAGAGAGGTCAATGATACCATTCGCACTGTACATCTACAGTGTTTCTCAAGATGTAAAACACTACTATCTATAATTTTGAATTTCTTTACGTGTAAAAAAATATATATATATATATATTTATTATTGTATTGAATAAAAAATTGCAAACGTTATACTTTTGTATTACTTCACTTTTTTATTCATAATAAAATAACATAATAAAACAAATATATTTTTTTTTTTGTAGAATTTTTCTGATAATACTATTGCTCAATAAGAAAAGAGTTGAATAAATTTTTTCGACTTTAAATATTATTATTAAGTTAAACAGAGAAATCTTTAAAAGGTGCGATCATAAAAGTTAGCTGAAAAACAAATTTGCATTGCGTCGGCGGTGAAAGTTGACGATGCTCTTGACTTTTACCTTTTCACTTAGCCCGATGTTCTATCACACTGTTCGCTTATATGTTTAAAATTACTAATATATGTATACCTTTATATACACCAATTGGGACACCATTTCTAAATATTTTAATATGATATTTCATCCTCTTTTAACAATTTAATTCGTACTTCACGTTCTTCTTCTTTATAAGTCTCTTTCCATTTCAATGTTTCACGGTTTTATTGATTATAATTAAATTGAAGGATTTATTTAAGAAAAGTAAAATATCACGTTAAAAATAATTCCTCACCGTATTCGCCCCAATAATCTCCAGCTCCGCTTGCCTTGACCAAAAGCAAGGTGCCACTCGACCTGTATTTAGCGGCAGCTCTGATTTTCGGAATGCTTAGAGCTAATTGCAATTGAACCTCGTCGTCTGATAATCTGGCCCTCAAACCTGTCACCCGTAACGTGGAAACGCCTCTTGCAGTGATGTTCTTGAACTGAGCTCTATATCCATCTGGTCCCTCGCCAAGGGCAATATGAAGCTCGTCGAGGATGATGGGCTCCACCTCTGTGTATCCCAATTGCGGCAAACCTTACAAATTTCAATTTTAAAGTGAAATTATAATTCCATTTCTTTTTTCTTTTTTTCGATAATAATAATACGATTTTGATGATAACAATTTTTTACTTTGTTTATATTTTAATAAACGAATTCGAATATTCGAATATTAATCTGGTGTATTCGAATATTAATCTATTAATTAATTATCGTGTTTATTTAATTTATTTACCAAGAATATAATCGAAATTTACCAAGAATAATCGAAAGCAATAAAATAAAAAAAAAAAAAAAAAGAGAAAAGCAGTGAAATAAAAGAATGAGATTCGTAAAAATTCTGTTTAATGTTTTATTCAATCTGAATCGAGGTAAATCGAATCTATTCGATCGTGCTCTCGTGTATAGTGTTCTCGGAATGTAGGACACTGGATGGCCATTCGAATACACCGTTATAACCTGCTTCTGTGTCTTTTCTCTCTCTCTTTTTTTCTTTCTCTCTCTCTCTCTCTCTTTTCTCTTTAAACGACACCACGTGCTCCCGCAATCTGTAATTCTCCGACTTTCGACTTCCGTACTTTTCATCAAATTCCAGTTTTAGAAAATGGGACTCCCGTCAAACGTGCGATAAAACGTAGTCATCTAGTAAACGTAGTGATCTAACGGGTCTCTTGTTACGAATGCGTTGGTTCATGGAGGGGGAGGGGACGTGAAGAATTTATTCGAGTGCGCGAAATAAAATTTTTATTCGTATAATTATAACATTGTAGAATTATTTGTGAATGTGTAGAAGAACAAATATATTTTATTATTTTTCGAGAAATTAATGCAAGCTTAAATAATATTCGATTTCGATAATTTTAATTTTAAATTAAAACGATGTTGATATTTTTGTATGGTAAAAAAGATTTTAATTTTTTTTTTTTTTATCCTTTCTAGGATCGACTATACAAATCTCTTTTAATTTAAATGAGAAAAAGTAGATTTTTTTTTTCCATCACAAAGAATCCTTTGACGAAGAAATAGGACAAAAATAACAACATAGTATATTGACGATTTTGAAAAATAACTGGAACAACGCGATATACTTTACATATTCATATATTCACATCAGATAGACTAATGTAAATACTTATAAATATAAAAATCCATCTATCAAAAAAAAAAAAAAAAAAAAGAAAATGAAACGAGTACTAGCGTCTATCAACGTTTCACTACACTACGATACGATAAATTCATATAAATTCATATAAATTCATATAAATTCATATAAATTCAAAATAAATAAATAAATAAAAGAATAAAAATCTACAACGAAAATTAAATCACATCGCTCAAAGATTAAACGACAAGGCTATCCACCTTCTCCTTTATAATCGACAAATGCAAATTATATATATTAACTATATAATCCTTAACAACAAAGGCGAACAACATCTTACCGTGACGGAAGCGGTCGGTGAGTACATTGGCCGATCTAGCAAGGCAACTCTCCACGTTGTAATCGCTTTTGGAGCAAGGTTCCAAAAACTCTAATCCCCTGTATCTTCCGATCGCCTGCACGCCTAACACCAACGAACACGCGAGCACAAACGAGATACTCTTCATATTATTCCCTTCCGAGGATCGTCGCCTCCCAGTGACTTTCTTCGATAGAATTTCTCCGCGTGGAATGACCGGCCGTCAGGGATGCACCAGGCCTTATACCACCTTGACATTGCCCCCGCTATGCCTTCGAGGCTTCTACGTACGAACGACAGAGAACAGAATCCAGCGGTGGATCGGGCGATTCTCTCTGAGAGAGAGAGAGAGAGAGAGAGAGAGAGAGAGAGAGAGAGAGAGAGGGAGCTTTCCCTCCAGTTCGGATTCACTTTTGGGAGAGTATTGGATTATATAATAAATCAAGGATGATTTCTTTTGTTATCAGCAGCAGATTGAAGAAGATAATTCGAAAGGAAAGTTTCGAAGGAAAATGGATCACGAAAGATCGAAGGGTTCTTCTGTTTTCTTTTTCTTTTTTTGTGAATATGAACGATATTGAGAACGAAAGTAAGATACATTGATTGGAGGATTTGATGAGACGTTGAATGATTGCATGTTGTTGAAGAATTTAATTTTTATTCGAGGCGAGAAAATGAAATTTACCGAGTCGAAGACGTTTAATGAAGATTGATGATTCGAAACGTGATTCGTAATGATTTAATTATTTCTAATACGTTCGATAATAATTATTTCACGATATGATAAACGTATAAAATAATATATGCTATGAATGAAAATTATGTATGAAAATTAATTATGTTCGTTTATAATTAAAAAAGAAATTTGTCATCATTGTGAAATTATTTTGAAAAGAATTTGGCAAAAAAGTCATCGTTCAGAGCGACGATATCACGTCGGTAAAACAGATTCAATAGATCTGGCGGTGATTTCAATGCGCGTAGAAAGAAATTATGCGTGAATTATGATTAATATTAAAATTAAAGTAATTCTTAAAAATTACATGGTTACAATATTCATTTACGAAATATGATATTCATTAAAATTTAATATTATCGAAATAAATGTTTCTTAAAAAGAAAAGAAAAACTTCATCACATCAACATTAATTTAAACAAATCGTTTCATTTTTCCTTTCCATCTTAACTTTCCATTCGTATTTCCTCTTTTCCAAGAACAAATATAAACTCGTTCAATATTTTATATTATATATAGGTCAATGTTTATAATAATTTTTATGATTTCGAGAAAGCACAACCTTCTCGAATCCTCAACGAAACGATCTTCATAAATTTCTTCTTCTTCTTCTTCTTCTTCTTCTTCTTTCCCCTCTATTACATCAAAGTTGTCAATATGGAGCACGATACGTACACGTTAATTATTTTAGCGACTAACTTTCTCGCAGTCTTATTGTCCGCTACTTTCTTCGACAGCGTGAAAAAAACAGACAAAGACAGAAACGATTCGCGAAAAATATGCGCTATTGTTGAAGAGTTCTCGAAGAATTATCTCTCCGTTACAACGGCAAAACATCGAAAGAAAAAAGTAACTTTGAAGTATCGTTCATCGGTTGTTGATTAATTTTTTCTCGAGAATGTTATCTTCCTCTTAATTAACGATAATTTACTTTTAGATTTAATCGATCTTTTTTTTTTTAAGTTTTTTTACATTATATAGAATCATCAAGAGTCATCAGTCATCAGACTCTCTTGAGTAAATTTAACTTGAAATTTCTAAAAATCTGAAGGATCATAATACAAAGATTTTTAAATTATTTGGAAAACTATGTGCAAGAACAATTTATCTAAATTCTATAAATGCAAACTTGATTGATTTGATCTCCTTATTCGCCTAGTGTTAGTCGAGATGTATTACGATGAGCAATAAAAATTGGACGAATAAAAGATTAAACGGGCGGACGTGAACAACGGACATCAGAGAAGTGAATACGTGTTTAGCGAAGAATGTTAAGCACCGTTAATAAGCACCGTAACTCGATCACCATTGGAATTGATTATGATTGAACGTCACAAAATCATGAGTAAGACAAAATATCCATACGAATAATTCCAATTTCGAGTTAACCATTTCTCGATCGAATCATTAAATCAAAGAAAACGAAACAAATCTCGAAAAAATGAAGCCATTAAAATTTAAAAAAAGAAAGAAGAACGAAATATTCACACGAATAATTCCAATTTCGAGTTAACCATTTCTCGATCGAATCATTAAATCAGAGAAAACGAAACAAATCTCGAAGAAGTGAGGCCATTTAAAATTTAAAAAAAGAAAGAAGATCGAAATATTTATAGGAATAATTTAATTTCTGGATCATTAAATCAGAGAAACAAATCTCGAAGAAATGAGAGTTATAATTTAAAAAAGGAAAAAGAGATTTGAAAATCATTGGCGTTAAATATAATATAAAACAGGAACGTCAAAGAAATCCACGTGATGCACGAACGTATTCATTCAACGACCACGATGCGCAAGATGCTCCACTTACTCTTCAAAGAAGACAATGGCCGCCAAGATATATATTCTCGATGCGAGCACTACGTTACCTAATGTCTTCCTTTGAACGCAAATTGAACGTAGAGTCGACGTACAGCGAGAATGCGAGGTCGTAGACCGTCAGAATCTCAAGGCGAGCAGCTATCCTGACAGAAGAAGAAAGTGTTCGTAATGCTTCATTCCTCCACGAGGGGGAGGAAGGGAAGATTCGACCGATTTCCAAGAATCTTTTGAATAAATCCTTGAACGTAATTTGCCAAAGAGGTAATTAATGCATGATTGACATGATTGGCGAGAAGTGGTATCAGAGACGAAGCATGTGGAATAGTTATAGGATGCACGGTATAAGAGATAATTCCGTTTCATCCTGATTGTAATTTTATATACGGCTGAGCAATGGAACGTTTAACTCGATTGTTCTTGAGGTTACGAGAAATTCACGTGAAATGAAATATTTAAACATAGCTTGTTATCAGAGAAAGAAAGTTTTATTTTACCTTAAATTCATTGTGCAATAATATTTTCACTTATTCTTACTTTATCATTTTTCTGAGGTGATCTAAATTAATATTTATCCGCGTAGAATTGACAAAAATTGAGCAATGGTAATTTAATGATTTAACGTGGCAATTAAAATCCATATTAATTATCATTAAATCGTCGTAAAAATGTGATTTGAAGATATTCCTAAAATTAAACATCGATAAAACTATTTTTGATTAGTCTTAGAAAATTTAATTAATAATTATTTAATATTAAAAAAAAAAAATTAATATATTTTCTCTACTTTCTATGCTTTATACTTTATGATTCATACTTACATGCCAATCCTCTTCTGTTCCATTATCTCGACAGAGTCTAATTATTTTTCATGACTCGTTGTCCTCAAAGAAAATGGAAATCTTTTTAAACGAGTCTCTTAATTCGTATAAGGATATGGTTTGATAATTTTCTCGAATGGAAAATTGCGGAATGTGCCATCGAATAATTCGAAATATCCGTCAGAGATGAGTTCGTTGAGTATAGGTGTGCTTATCTTGAAGAATTGTTTCCACGTGCTGTTTATCACGGTGTCGATAAAATTCTCGATGAATTTGACGCCGAAGAACAAATTCGTGACGTGTAATCTCATGTCTCTGATCGAGTTTAACTCCACTTTCACATAAACCCTTGATCCTGGTTTCGCGATTACCGTAGTCGTTTGAACGAGATCGTCTGAAAAGACAAAATGATACTTGTGAGAATAATTGTATAATTCAATTTCTTGCGAGAAATTGGTTAAGTGTTAACTTTAATAATATCGTATATCAGACAATATAGAAATATCATTTTTTTTTTTTTTTTTTTAATTTCAATTAATAATATCACTTACAAAGCTGTAACATGAACGTTCCTCTGTTGTTTATAGTAGAATTAAACGTAGATGCTTTGAATTCGTATGCACCTTTTAACCGTTTGTCCGGGAAATTTTGTGTATACACCACCTAAAAATGGAATAATAACGATTAAGATTATTATCATTACAGATAGGTGTAATAATTTCTTTAAATAGGAATGATGTTACCAATTCGAGTAATAACACTAACAACAACAACAACAACAACAACAATAACGACAACAACAATAACAACAACAACAACAACAACAATAACGACAACAACAATAACGACAACAACAATAACAACAACAACAACAATAATAATAATGATAATGATAATGATAATAATAATAATTGTATAATAATAATGATAGTAATAATAATAATGTATGATATTATATCATTTAATTTTTTTATGAAAAAAATATAAAAGAAAATGAAAAATATTAATGATATTACGTGTGCTCGCTATTAATACGAGTAAATTTTCGATGAAACGATAAATAATTCATATTATTTCCCATAAGAGGCAATCAAAGATTGTCAATCAAGAAATTCATAAGGGGCTATTAGATTCGACAAATATTATTCCATAGACGCGAGTAAGTACTCAAGTATACATCTTCACCTTGTAGTTCTTCAAATCGCTGGTGAACTTCGTCACTTTGCTCAAATCCCATCCAACTTCCTCGATGTTGTTCATTGTAATGACAAAACCGAAATTGGGTATACCTCGTGACGTGCGCGCTTTTTTGATAAAAAATGGCTCGAAGGGGGTGTGTGCTCCGTATTTGGGAACGCCTGTCTTAAAATAAGGTCGGATCTCATTTAATGCACGTTGAATACACTGGTCGAAATTCGAGACATTTGGGTGGCAATCCTTGAAATGATCCTCTAGAAGAAAGAAGAATAATATATTGTTATTCACGAGAATAATATATTATTGTTGTTAAAAATGAAATAATGAGTTACAGTTTTTTAAAATTATCTGAAATTAATTATCAAAAAAAGATAAATCATATTTTGGATATGGAACGCGATCAAGTATAGTTTTTGAGATGTTAATAAATAAAGGGATGCAGAAAATTGCAAAAAGATTATTTACTTATTTTAATGAATTATCATAAAATAATTATCATTCCAATTACAATTTAAAGCGTAGAATATAGTAGTTTGAAAGAAAAATTAGGAATTACAATTAGAAAAAATAATTTACTTTTAATAAGATTAAACTTCGTTCTACTTATATATCACGATTAAAATATTAACAAATAACTTTAAAATTCAATAATTTTCTATACGTTGTATCGATTATTTTTTTAATCTAAGTGGAAATCAAAAAACGTTCATTTACCAAATTCTATTCCTATCGATGATGAGCACAGGAAGAGCAGCAGCGTTCCGGAAACTTTTATCGACATCTCGTCTATCGATAATGTACTTCGTCGATAATCGAACGCAGCAACAGCGTTCAGTTTTCTTCAAGGTAATCACAATTCTAGGCTAACAAAACTGTACATACGATGCTTACACTTTCACTCTCGACCATACATCTGAGAGAAGGATTAACCTGTGTTTCGGTTTTGAGCGAGAATTTACGGCCAATCTTACGTAAGCTTGCCTCGAAATATTGGGGAGATCAGCATCTAAAAAAAATATTAAGAAAAAAAATAAGATGTCACGATTGAATATCTTGGAAAGATATATATATATTTTTGCTGTTACTCTATTCCTCGTCGGACGAGAGCCAAAATTGTGTAATTTTTAATTTTATCGTATAATTATCTTAATTTTGTGAAAGTTTTTTTTAACTAATAATTTATTAATTTAATGAGTTGAGTGGATTGAATCATTACTGTGAATAGTCGAGTAATTTTTTTTTGTTTATTTTATTTTATTTTTATAGATATTTTATTGAAAAAGATAAGTGTCTTTAGAAAGAAATCTTTCTGAAGAATATATAGAGAGAAGAGAGAATGTTTTTTTTCTTTTTTAAAAAAAGATTTAATTGGAAATAGTTAATAAAGCTGTGAATTTTTAGATATATGAGTTGTGAAAAATTTTTGTGAAAAATTTGAAAGTGCAAGTGTCTTTAATTGAAACAAAGTTCAGAGAAATATAATGATCAATAATCGTGTTATAATATATATCAACACAGCTTTTAGATTTTTTTTAGAAAATACATGTGATTTATACAAAAAAAGAATTTATAAAAATAATTATATGATAATTTTATTATCATACATTTTTTTTTAAAAAAAGAAATGAATTATACATGAAAGAGATAACTATACAAAAAAATTAAAGTAAGTAAATAAATATACTACGTGTAATTATTTGTTTCTTTTCTTCGTCAATAGATGTCAATCACATGCAAATGATGTATACTGATTCATTATAAATTTATTTAAATATTTTATCCAACTTTTTCTGCTGTTTTTTTTTAAACGTTGTACATTGAAGTAAATACAATATAATAGATATTTTTTTATCTTTAATTCTAATTTTCATTGATAATTTTCATAGAATCATTTCATAACGATTATGAAATATTATGATATATAATATTAAAGAAATTTTATATATCAATGTAAAGATCACTTTCGCGACCTCTTTAGTAAGTGAAAGTTTTTTATGTAATATATTAGAATTATAGGAATAATTTTGAGTAAAATTTCGAGAAAAATTCAATTATTAATTTTATTTTTGAAAAGTAATCATTATAATACAAATTATAAGCTGATGATAAAATTCATTGTAAAATTCTATATAAAATTATGAAAATAATTTGTAAAAGATATCAATAATTCCTTATTAAAATATTATAAAATTAAATTATTTTTCAACATCAAACTTGAAATTACTTTTTGAAGATAACCATGGTTGGTTGCTTCAACACTTTCATGAATCCATACCTAAAGTTCAGTCTATTGAAAATCTGATTGCACAATAGATTACAAATTGTGCAATTATGGTTACAAATTTATGTTATCTTACATTTCGATAATGTAAAAAGTTCGTTTAATTTTCATTAAAATCTTGTATATATTTACTATCCTTTAGCATTTCTTTTTTGTCACAGTATTTTTATTATTTTTCTAATTTTTATTATATTTTATTATACGAGGAAAACTTGTTTTCATTGAGAAGAATATTATATAACTGATTTATTAATATATTAAACGAGATTCAATATTTGTTTAATTAAAAAAAAAAAAAGAAAAACTAATATTTCTTCTAAGAACAAAAAAAAATTTTCAATTTTTCAATATTAAATTCAATATTAAAGTTATATAACGTTTTGGAAAAATTAATGAAATGCAAATCAGGATTGGTAATATATTCTATGAAATGAAAAAACATATATATTGATAAGAAAAAACATTTTTAACATTATTTTTCATAAATTATTTTATCTACAAACACTTTGTTCAAGACACATGCTATTGTTTTCCACAACTTTATAGCAAACCATTCACTAGTCTATGTTTATACATATGCTCTTTTACTTTTACTCGTAAAATATTCTAATATTGTTTGTCGAGATTATTTAACATATATCAAGATACATACAATCTCAAACAATCGCAAACCAAGTGTATTCGACTAATTGCTCGAAAGATTATCACTTTCTAACAAACATTTTGAAACGATGTACGATTTACAATGATAAAAATGTCAGGTTTTTGCCTAATATTGTCTTTTAGAAGAAAGAACAGAAGGAAATGAAAATCAATATAAGATATTGCTAGCCAATCAGGAACAGAGGCGCCAGAATAGGGGCGCCAAATTGTTTTTCTCCTTCGATTTAATATTCAAAGAAACTTCAATTATCTGTTCAAAAAAAAAATTGTCTGTTTCAAAAAAAAAAAAAAAAAAGAAAGAAAAGAGTGTCATTAATACAAAGAGGAAAATCTCAAGAACAGAACACCATAAAAGTCATTGCAATGATCAGGAAACCGATCAAATGATGTCATAACGTCTAAATATGAAAAAAAAAAAANAAAAAAAAAAAAAAAAAAAAGAAAGAATCGAGAAAAGGAAAATCAATCACGAAGCTACAAAGAATGGAAATAAAGTTTAAAAAGAACGGAACGTCATAAAGATCAAAAAGAAAAAAAAGAAAAAAGGAAAATAATCGATATTGAAACTATTATAGCTGGGAAGAAAATTTTATTTTATGAAGATACAAAAAACTAACTGGTAGATTGTCACTTTTGAATTCGTTCGGTCATGGTGTCAGGTAAAATATCACCGAATTTGCAGAATAAAATTCGAAGGATAAATTTCAATCAATCAAAGTCCATTTTATATTCATTTAAAATTCTGATTGACCGAATCTTTAAAAATATTTAACCTTATGCTCTCAATAATACTTGAAATTCTTAAAAATGTCCAATTAACCTAATTCGATATTTTTCCTTTTTTTTTTTTTTTTTGTTATTAATTTGTACAGAATACGAGAAGAAGTTAGCCACACGTTGGAGAATTTTAAAATCATATCGAAAATATTAATAAAAAGAAAAATCGATAAAACAATGCGAGAAAAAGCTTACATTTGTAGATCTAACTTAACTTGATTTCAATAATATATTAAACGAAAAATAAGATTGATCGATAATATTCTAATTTCATCGTAACTCACAATTATTTCTAGTTACAAACGTAATCATTAATATCATTCAATTCTGCACGATGATGAATATATTAAAAAAAAAAGAAAAAAAAAATCTTACCCGCACGAAAATTTTTCCATATCCTAAGGCAGGATTCCAACAACAGCTAGGAAAACGACAGAACGACGTCATCGACTTCCAAAGAAGAGAACATATATACGTATATATATAAAGTTAGAAAGAAATAAAGAAATAAAAATCGATTCATTATCGATGATCAAGGCCAGAAGCAGAGTGTTCGAGAACAGAAGTCGGATTTAAAGGCATTCCAAGAGGCAGCTTTCCAGCCAGTAGCCGGCAAGATTGGAAAAGATCGAAGACTATCCGCGTCGTACGCTTTCGACACAACTCTAGCACGATCATCTAACCATAGAGACTCGTCCCAGACGAAGAAGGCGCAGGTGCACGTTGCAGCAGTGAAAGTATCCGAGTGCAGTTGCGATCTGTCAATGCCCTCTTGCATAGTCAGTCGAGGACTAGCGAGGTGCTGTTTAGATTTCGAGCTCGTTGAACGAGAGTCTCGGGTGTCTGTCCATTGGTTCCACACCTGACCAACCCGACTTGTCGATCCGCCAAGTCCTCGAAAGCTTTCCAACATCGTTCCAACTGTTTCTTCATCTTCGAGCCCTTAATCGGAGGAAAGACTATTCAGGATTCGAGATGATCGCTGCCACTTTGTGCCTTCTCGTGATTACATCCGGTGCAACTACCCTCTCCATCGACTCTAATCGTGAGTAATTAAAGATATTTCTTTTTTTTGCATTTCTCGAATGCATTTGCTCTCTGCGAATGATTTTCGTTGGAGGTTGGAGCCGAGTCGTTAGAAAACCTGGAAGTGAAAGTTTGATAAGAAGATATAAGGTGTGTTGATGAAGGTGGAAAAGGATTATTTCTTTTTTTTTTTTTTTTTTTTTTGGATCAGAGAGATACAAGTCAATTTCGATCAATTAAGAATGGAAGAAGTCGAAGAATACGTTGAATGTTGATTTTATTCGGTTGAATTCGTGACTGTTGATAAGAATGATGAAGGCGCTTTCATTTTCAGTCGAGTTAAATATGGAATATGTGGATTTTTATATGGCGAGGGAAGGAGGGAAATAAGAGTTACATAAATGTGTTATGCGAGGCAAAAGGGTCAGTCGTGCA
Organism: Apis laboriosa; assembly: GCF_014066325.1. Taxonomy (NCBI): domain Eukaryota; kingdom Metazoa; phylum Arthropoda; class Insecta; order Hymenoptera; family Apidae; genus Apis; species Apis laboriosa. The sequence goes on along the minus strand of NW_025223292.1, from coordinate 1,913,656 downwards.
AGTATCCCTCAAGAAATTTCATTAGAATTTCACAATGTGCGGTTTCAGAAGTGACAAGTTGTCTGGCAACTACCTTTTCGCGTAACCAACGTTTCCGCTTGTTTCCTTGATTAACGATCATTAACTTTTTGTTTAATGATGGTCTTACGTTTCACAAGTTTTTTTTTTTTTTTTTTTATTCGATGTTCGATCTTTATCTCACGTCGAATTTACTCGAACAATTCAAAGAGAAATTGAAACGAATTATTTGTAATATCAATAACTTAATCGCGTTACGTAATAAATTAAAATCCTTCTTTTTTTTTTTTTATCCTTTCGAAAATAATTGTTTAACGTTGTTGAACAATTTTTCTCTCTTTTATTTTGTAATATTTCTAAGTTGAAAAAAATATATATGATAAAATTGTAAGATGTAATTAATAATCTATTTAATCGAAAGAAAGATTAGAAAGTTATACTTCTAATTTTCCGTAGATAATTACAAGAAAAATGTTCATTGATACATAAATACATAATAATAAAAATTTATTTTCCAATTAACTTATTGCCATATGTTAATGCTTCAATAATTGCAGCCGAATACATAAAACAATGTTCGAGAAGCGACCCACAGTTGAAAACATGCCTCATTGACGCACTGCACCATCTGAGACCTTACTTAAGCGTCGGGATACCGGAAATCGAGCTGCCTTCCGTCGAGCCATTTCGCGTAAGCTCTCACCACTTTCGATATCCTATCGATACATTGAAAATTAATGCTTCCTCGTTAATAGAATTATTACACGTGAATTCTTACTCTTGTTTTCAATAATTTTATCAGTTTATCGTTAAATTTCAATGTATCGTTAAAATTATCAATTTTTACAGATAGAACTTTTAGGTTACAAACATACAACTTTAGAAAAATATAAATTTCTTCGTTCTCTTAATTCTTCTTCGCTTGAACAAATTTTATGATATAAATAATAATCAATAAATTCCTTTTGCAAATTTGAAACGTACGTTTTAAATCTCTGATTGGAGATAATTTAAAATCAATAAATTGGCCAGAATCTTCCAAATATAATTCAACCTTTAATTCGAGATAACTCAAAATCAATAAAATTGGTCGAGGAAAGCAAATTGTGATTACCCGTTTGTAAACTAGTGTGTCTGTCAAAATTTGCGTTTATCCTAACAGATGGACGAGCTGACTCTCTCCCTGACAGGTGGCACAAACGGTTACAAGGTTCAACTGCGCGAATTATTCGTAAGGGGAGCGAGCAACTATACGGTGGAGAACATTAAACTCGGCTCACCCTTCGAAGCCATTGTACGAATGCCAGCCCTCATCTTGGACGCCCATTATTCCAGGTACACGATCTGCAAATTCTTCTCTTCTCCATTTAGACTTGCTCTCCCTGACCGTTAACCTTATTAACTTTTTCTTGTGCTTATATAATTACGTTGGATTTACATTATTATTATTATTATTTTTTTTTTTTGGTAAAATTAATTTTTGGCGATTAAATAAATTATTTTTCAATAATTGGTGACAGTACACGTGTTAATATTAAATGTGATGATTTTAGAAGTTCGATTCGAATCACAGGAATATTTATATTATTTCGTGTTTAATACACCAGTTCAGGGGTGTTAATTATTCTACCAGCCAGTGGCAATGGAACGTTTCACGCGCGATTCGACGATGTGACGGCAGTGGTTAAAGGCACTGTTTCAACGAGAGTGAAGGATGGAAAAACGTATCTGAACGTGGATAATCTTGACGTTGTCCTCGATGTGAAGAAAGTTAGGATGGGTGTCCACAAGATATTCAATAACAATCGAATCTTGAGTGAGTAAGAAATAGAAATGATCCTGGAAATTAATTTTAAAAAATATTATTATCGTTCGAATCGTACGATTTGGATAAATTTTTGTCATTTTATAGCCGAGGCAACGAACCTGTTCCTCCGCGAGAACGGGCAAGAGGTGTTAAAGGTGATGGAACCTCAGCTGAAGAGGAAGTTGTCCGTACTTTTTGCGGGAATTGTTAATCAATTGTTACGCCACGTGCCAGTGGAAGTTTTTCTGCTGCCCTGAATCGCGTGTTTCTTCTTCTTCTTCTTCTCTTTTTTTTTTTTTTTTTTCTCTCTTATTAGAAATAAGTGAAGAAACAGATAGTTCAAGTTAGTATATACATAGAATTAGGAAATTAATAACTTGGGTTAGAACAAGATTATAAGGTACAAACAATATCGTCACGATATTTCAATTTGTAATTAATTAATCGAATTTATTGTATAAAGTACATGAAAAATATATATGTATATATATTTATAGAGGTATAGATTTATATTTTAAATAATCATTTATTTTCGATGATATTAGTTTGATATTCCAATGATATTGCATTCATGCAATGAAAAAAAAAAAAAATCTAGAAGAGTTTGAAGAAGAGAATTGAATAATTGAAAGAAGAAAATATCTTCATTTAAAGAACAACAGTATAAGAATCAATATTTATTGCACAAAATCATTTATTTATTGTACAAAATCATGATATCATCTAAATTAATATTTAATTATTTGATTTCAAATTTATCCGATGTTTCATCCAATTAAGAATTTCAAAAACAATTGAAGAATTGAGGTATAAACACTGTTGCGTTAACAACTGTGTCTTCAACAATTAAAAAAAAAAAAAAAAAAAAAATATTCAGAGATCACATTGATCATTTTGACATTCAAATGAATTTCACAAAATTTTCTTAGAATCATTCGTGTTATATTATTATCATATAGTATCATTCGATTAGTCCTTGATTCTTTCATTTCATCTTGCTACGATTACGAGAATTGAAACATTCCACCTTTAGTTTCAACAAAAAAAAAAACTTTGTTGAGTCTTTTTTTAAATCTATCATTTTTTTTGTAATTATTTGTTATATTTTTATTTGTTATATTCTCAACATTGATTTCAAGGAAAGATTGTTGAGAACGGTATCTTTGAGAAGAAACGATTGGAGAACTCGGACAGATACGTATCCCACATTTCTATTAATTTTGGTAACATTGTTCGATATACCAAGGGCCAATATTCGTTGATGAAGACCAAAGCAGCACGATCTGAAAGCAGAAATTGTTCATTTTAAGATTGGAAAAATTATTGTTTCCAAAGATTATACGAAAGGATATTAAACGCTGTTGAAGAAAAAAATTACTTGATAAATCACTCTTAACGATTAATTGCCATTGTCAAACAACAAGTAATAAAAATGTATTGGAACATACGATTGAATTGTAATTATTATCGTAAGTTGAATAAATCATTCTACTCTGTCTCGTAAATTTCGCGCAGAAAGTTCATTGATTACAAAACAAGGATCTCATTATTTTCAGAAAAGATAAAAGTAAAGAAAAAAAATTTCAAATTCAATTAGATTCTTGTTTATTGGACATATATATATACTCTAATTCAGAATTATTTAGAAATTAAACTGAAATGAAAAATTGAGAAATGTGAGACTTTTTGATTTAAATAGAGCAAGAAATATTATTTTCACGTTCAACTTCAATTTCAAAATATATTGTTATCAATCGATACACAATATAGAGAAAAAAAAGTTAAATAATTTTTGGAATGGAAAAAAAATCAAATATAATTAAGATATAATTATATCTATCTAAAATATTCTCAAACGATAATGCAACGGAGGAAAAGAAAAAAAATAAAAAGAAGGAAATTATTACATCCGCAAAATCAAAAAATTACAAATCAAAAATACATTCTTCAAACTCGATGATCACGTAACATCGCGACCATACAATAGGAGGATCGTACAACATAACCAAAGATAAAGTTATAAGAATAAGCGGCAAATAACAGCGTATAACGATTGCATGCATGCTAATTAAACGACAGGATTCTCTCGAAAAATACGAGTCTCTTTCTCTCTCCCTATGCGCTTCAACAGTAACATTATGCAATGATGTCGAGACAACTAGTCTTTCTATCTAACTAATGAAAGTTTCTACATCGATTTGAAGCGTCTGACTTAAGGTAAACAATTATCCCTCGTACTTCTCTATTATGTCACGTATTATATACATTTCTTTCTTTTTTTTATTTTTTTTTTTTTTTTTTTATAGTAATCCTGTCATCGAGATACGAAATTTGCATGATTATTATCGCGTGACGTGTAAGTGCATCGACTCGGTTCATTAATTATGGAGAGATTATTACACTTACTCAGTTCTTCGTTTCCGTTGAAGAGATCGCTGAACCAGATCTTCATGCTGCTGATCGTTGGCGCGGTTTTGAAATGTTCCACGACCCATCTGTCGTTGACTACGTGGCCTGAAATGTCCCAAGTGGTTCTGATGTTCTCTATGCTGACGTTGAAGAATCCTGTTGAATCGAAACAGTAAGTATTGTAAGTATAGATATTATTCGCATAATAATTTAAAAAATTTAACAATCTTATTATTAGGGATGAAAATATTAAGTTTTCTTAAGTTTTCTATCTTCAATTTTGCTTCTTTTCTTCATTGTTATGAAAATTATAAAATAATAATAATAATAATAATAATAATTTCGTGATTGACAATTAATTAAAAATTAGCTTTTTTTATTAATTTATTCATTTTTTTTTTCTCATACATACCTTTTCCACCCATTTTGAAAGTAGCCAGTGATCCCTCGGCTTTGTAATCGCCATCTATCAGAAGTTTTGGTATCTCGACGTCAATTTCCAATCGGAAGAAATCACCATCCATTTCCGGTTTCACGGATAAGAAACGTGATTTGGCAAGACCGTACAATCGAACATCCGCGACTGATACTTTTCCACGAAGTTGTCCACTTTCGTGTTCCATCGAGTATGATTCCATGTAATAGGGATCAAGAGATGGTATACCGAATTCTGGTAATCCTATTATGGAAATCGTGCAAATATTTAATAAAAATTACAATTTTACAAAATTTCATATTTTAAATCTAGAAACGAAATTTGCTTACTTCTGTTTTGAAAATAAAAATATTCGTTTATTGCAGAATGTTAATTACGAAATGAAATATCGAAAATGAAGGTATGCACTGTTGACATAACTAAATACTCCTGAAAAATATTTGCCAAAGTGAATGGAACATGTTTACCAATTTAAAATAGTCACGAAGGAAAAAAAAAAAAAAAAAAGAAAAGTCTCGACCAGTCAAAATCTTTGACCAATCAAAATCTTCGACCAGTCGTCCATTCTAATTTCCCATAATTTCTATCGTGGAAAAACAAGTTCATTGTTTACATATTGAATAAAAATGTTCTCATGATCTTTGCAATAAAACGGTGTTATGTAATCTTTCTCACTTCAAAATAACCCACGAGAGAAATGAAAAAATGGATGGAGCAAGGACGAGTTTCTTCGAAACGAGTTTATATAAAGAAAAAAATTGTGATTATTAGATTGTGACGTGTTTGGAAACAGAGTTCGAGTATACATAAGTGCACAGTTCATTTGAATATTTTCTGCTCTGATGGATAATTATCGATAAATGTACGATAATATTACCTGGAACGAATGTGGGCCATGCTTCTTGAATGGCGAGCCGCAAACATGATGAAAAATCGTCTGAATCCCTTTTGCAAGTTTTCACTGTTGCAGCTGTGAAATAAAATGATTAAAACTTATAAGAAAAATTTCAAGATAAATTAAGTTAATTTAATAGGTGAGAGAAGGAAAAATAATTTTCATAAAAATGGAAGATTTTGTTGTTTAAAAAAAAGAAACTCAGTTAATAGAGGCTAATAAGGATTTGATGCAATTTTATAACTCGATAAAAAAGAAAAGTTCAAATTGCTGGGTGATTCATGAGGGAAAACAAATGCGCACAGTGAATGGTGGTTTTCAGATTTCGCTTTAAAATTTCAACTTACCAGCACTGGAATTATCTATCTTAACTTTCTACTTCACTAGTTCTGTGAAACAAATAACAGAAACTTTTACTCTAATTCGAGGTAAAAACGAAACTGCTTCGTTACGAACAATAATGATTTTAAAAGTATTCAGTAAATTTTGTATTGCATTGAATTATTTTAATTTAATTTATTTCCCCATTCTATTAATTCATTCATTTATTTAATCCATTTAATCTGATCAAACGTTAATTTTCTTAAATATAAAATTATTAATCTCATTAGATATATCAAAAATTATAAACTATCTAAAAATACAACCTCATAATACAAAAAAGAAAACAAAAAGTTTCTACATTTTAATCGAACATTTAATTAAATCAATCCTTTGCAAAAGATCTTCCCGTTCCAAAAAATTACTCCCCAAAAAATTAAAAATAAATCAAAACGATATTGCAAAACGCGATATTCACAATATTAAAAAAGAAATCCTCAAAACTTACAAAAAAAAAAAAAAAACAAATAATCTTCATCTCAGTCATTTTTACTCTATCTTTCGCGCCTCTTTGCAAAAATCTTTCCTCCCTAAAAAAAAAAAGACTCTTACTCTTTGTCAAAAAAAAAAAAAATAAATAAATAAAAGAAAGAATAGCGAGAATATTCAAAGAGATATTCGATCCTCTCAACTTACGAAGTTGATAATCCCCCATGACGAGGGTGGCGGCGCATAGCGCGACGACGACCACGGCTTGGAACGACATAGTGCTGGACGGTTAAAAATCTTTCAGCTAGCCTAGCCAATTATAAGCGGTCCGTTTATATAGTTCCCAGCGCCAAGGACTCGTGGCGGTGAGCTACGTTGCAAAATTGCATGTCATTAAAGCGCGCCAACACGTGAGAGGCGAGAAGCGGCCCGCTTCTACGCCTGCCCTATGAAACGGACAGAGAGTAAACGGTGTGTAATGTGTCGTGGATTCCGGTGAACAGCGTAAACCCGCTCTTCTTTTGTTGAACGCACCGGTTCTGATCCGGAGGGGGGTTGATCCAGCTTCGACTTTTCTGTCACTGCATAGGCATCCCTGGCTCGCCGAGCCGATAGCTTTTCTCTCGCGACCGATGTTCTGCATAGGCGTTCTCGGAAACCGAGATAGCGGAATAATTGACACGCTTGTTTACCTTTTATCACTTGGGTACCGAGTATTTTTCTTTTTTTTTTTTTTTTCTTTTTTTTTCAACAAGATGATGCTCCATTTGGGAGATTGACGTGATGAAATCGTTAAAATATGAGATAAAATTTCGAATTCTTGTTATTGGAAAATTGTTACTGGAAGCATTTTCTTGTTGAAAAGATGATTATTATATGTAAATATACGTGGGTAATTGATGGATAAGGATTGATAAGGAAGATTGAGAATATTGCTTCTGGTTAAATAATTTTGTAAAGAAGTTTTAGTTACAAAAAATTTAATGATCGTGAAGTAAATGTTTTGATTTTAATATGTAATGACTATATATAAAAAAATATTTTGATATCAAGAGTTTTTTTTCTATTAAGAATATTAAATAAATTTTTTTTTATAATTTTCATCCATAAATTATTTCTTTAAAAAGGAAAAAAGGATGCTTGAAACATCTTCTTAAAATCAAAGTCATGGAATTTAATCATTCTGTATTTTATCCTGTATCTATTTACAAAAATATACATATATGATTCATTAAAGAATATAGATAATTTCAGTTATATACGCAGTTAATACTTGTTAATTACTCGTCGCAATATACACCAACTTCGATTGAAATTAAAAGTTTAGAAATTAAAAGTTAGAAACAATACATTAAAACATGTCAAACAATAAATATCAAATTGGTAAAAATAACAAGTAATAGCGAAACTGTTTATTTAGATAATTAATTTTTCAATTATCTGAATATGAATTATTTGTTCGTTTTAATAATAATACATCGTTCAAATTTTTGTTGAGGATGCTCTTATTATACCGATTCGTTTCCGAATCGACCAATATTTATCTTCTCCTGCTTGTGATTGTAGTCTAAATCGCGTGTTGTGTAACATGTAATGAATGAAGTTTTAATGCCACATCCACATCTAATTACCCTACAACGTTATGTACCAAAATTATAGTGCGATTACAAAATACGTAGTAACATAGCAACATTTGTAAAAATAAGAACAAACGATTTTATGACTCATGGATTTGAATGTGAAGTGAATCGTGCTCTCTGCTTTGTTTCTTTGCTTTGTTCAAATTTAAGAAGGGACAGAAATTTAATTTTAATAAATTTTAATAAATATTTATATATAAATTGCAATAAATATTTTCAAAATAAATCATTTCTATTTTAAAGGAAAGTTAAATTGGATGGATTAGTGAAAATTTATGATGCGTAAAAATTAATTCAAAAATTAGACTCTTATTTGGTGCACGCTATGCGGAATAATAACGTAATCATAAATTAAGCTATAAAGTGAAGAAAATAGCTTTTCCAGCTTTATTGTGACGCAAAAGCTCGTTAATGTCGTTCGTTTACACCTGGTACCTATCCTTGTTAAATTTTAGTTCAAGTAGGACTATTGGAGGACTATTTACTTCAAGCAAAACAATTAGAATACATTTAATAATTAATTTTTTAATTTATTAAAGGCTATTATTAAAATATATTTTATAATTATAATTAAATATTAAAAATATGACAATAGTCTTCTTATTATATCTTATATTTATAAACTTTTATTTTAAAAAAATTTAAAATTTCTAAAACTTTGAAAAATCTATCTAATATACCAAAATCTAAATCCAAGAAAATTTAAAAAAAAAACAATTACTTTTTAAAGATCTCCTTATAATAATAAATAATATATTTTTCACTTTAAATTTTTCATCAAAAGATCCATATTATTCTTCATATTATCGATATATCACGAGAAAAATATAAGAAAAAGCGTATAATATGAAAATAAAAAAAAAAAACTGATCTTTGACAGATAGCGAGTAAAGATCATGTGCAAGAAAAAATATAGGCATCCGTGACCTTGTGACCTTGTGAGATACCTGTCATGAAGTTAGCTGGTTGAAAATGATACTGTAAACAAATGACGACGAGATGTCCCTTAGGAATTGCTACGGTACCGTCTACGCAGTTTTATGTAACAGGGATTACGGAGCGCTCGAACCGGACGCCCTTGGATCACATCTCATCGATATGAGAAACTAGTTTCCATCGGGGAGACGACTGACAAAGAAAAACGGCCAACGAAACAGTACCACATACTTATGCACTTACATACCTGATCAATCTACTCGACTCTCACTCGTTTGTTGTTCGATCGATCGATCGTTCGACACAGTTAATCGGCGAAGCGATCCGTCGATCATCGACGATCGTGTTGACAAAGATGTTGGATGATTTGCGCAAACAAAATTAATAATCGAATTAAATATTGTAAATCCATTGACTAAATTATTTTTTAATTTTATTTTTATAATCAAGGCTAGTTAAAATAATTAATTATTTGTTTGAAAATTTGTTAAAATAACTTAACGAGTTTATTGATATTTATATTCGATGATAAATTAATGATAATGACAAAAAACTTTAATTAATATTAAGATTAATATTATTAAGATGAGAAAATTTATGTCTTAAAATTTAACCCTTGAAATTAATCCCATAGAAGTGGATTCTTTCATATTTTTTTCGAATAAGTAAATTACACATCGTATTTATTCAAACGATAAATATATAGGTCTATTGGTTAGCATTTGCAGATTGCAGCATTATGCGGTTCACCATTCACTGAATTTATAATTATTATAGAATAATTATCATAGAAATCTGTACAAATGACACAAATTTTAAATCTGCATGTTATATAGTGATTTATAAACACTTCAGTGAAGTTATATCTAGTGGGAAACAATTTCAAGTAACTTTAAATTAATCCATTAGTAAATTATACTTATCTTAAAGTATATTACGTTTTTCATTAGATTCGAGAAAATAAACATTGAAACATAAAAAATTGAAAAAATATATTATGCATTTAAAATGACTGCATAAGATATCATAATCAATTAAAAACATTAATAAAAAAATTAATCGTTTATATATCCTATTTTTGTATATCATTATCATTTTTTATCAATTATTATTAATCTATCTTATCATTTTGTAAAAAAATATATAAATAATATCAACTTCGCTCAATCGGTAATCTAGATCATGAGCATCCTTTTACGTAGCGCCATCTATATAGTACAATCTTGTGTACGTATAACCGGGACCGCCATTGATTAAACCTGTCAGAGAATCAGCTGATCGGTTATTCACATACGTGAGATCAGCTGTGCGCAATCATGGACGAGTTGAGCGAAGAAGATTTTGTAATACCTCCTGCAAAATATGAATGTAAGTATCGTATATCGTATTTTAAATATAATATCACATTAAATTCATCAAATAAAGACTTTCATTGTGTTAGAATGAAATAACCGGCAGCCGGTGTGTCGTTATACCGGCATCCATTTTGCTACATGTGGATTGGTTAAAATTGAAAGTTAGAACGTTATTTTACGATCAGTTATGTAGGAAAATAAGTGAAATCATGTATCTACGTTTTATTTTTCAGATTTGGATCATACAGCAGATGTACAGTAAGTATTTAGTTCATAAATTCCTTGTAAGATTAAAACTGATACATTGTAGAGGTTACTTGCGTAGATAACCTAAAATTAAAAATAATAAATTACTTTTGTTAATAGAATGAAAAATATATATCGTTGAATTATTTTAAGAATAAATTATACGATTAGATATATATATATATTATAATATTCGTAATGTATTATAGATTACATGCATGGGGTGATACTATAGAAGAAGCTTTCGAACAATGTGCGGTGGCCATGTTTGGATACATGACGGATTTAGAGCGCGTTGAAATGACACAATTACACTACGTGGAAGCAGAAGGACATGACATAGAAAGTCTTCTTTTCCATTTCCTCGATGAATTATTGTTCATGTTTAGTGCCGAACCATATATCGTTGCAAAGGTATATTTCATTTTTCAAATAACAATTTTGTCATCATTACACTTAAAATGTTTTTTCAATTACATCAGCTTTATTCAACACTTTTTCGACTTTTTATTTCTTATGCAAGAATATTTATTCAACAAATCATCCAATTTAATATGTGATTTCAGTAATAATTTAAAAAATAAAATACATTTTCTACTCTTATTTTCTACTGTTTGTTTTTTATTATTTCAAAAATTTTGTAAGAGAAAGTATCATTTTATGTTATCAGAAAGTGAAGATCACTAAATTCGACCGCGCAAATTTCAAGATCAATGCGATGGCGTTAGGGGAAGAATTCACGATTGGTAAACATACTCAAAATGCCGAAGTAAAAGCGATCACGTACTCTGCCATGCAGATTCTCGAATCTTCAGAAACAGAATGTCCAGAAATTTTCGTAATCGTAGACATATAGTTGTTTCAGAATCTACTCGATGTCTTTTTTAATTTCTTGATACACTTTTGGAATTTAGCTTAGCTTAATACTTAAGACACAAAAGTAGGAAGAAACTTATGAATATAGGAACAAGAAGGGAGATCTATACCCTCCCTTACATCCTACATAGGGTACGATCCTTTTGTAGTTGCGTAGGGTTCAAATAAATACGTTACGAAGAAAACACCGGGCTCCCTTCTTGCCGACCTATCTCAGGTACGTAGCTACGTATTAAAGAATCCTGCAACTTATTGATAATTGTCAAGAATATCATAATAGCATCGACGTATAATAATAACGTAACTAATAACATATATAAATGTGTTTAAATAATGTAAATATTTTCATTTCTAATTTTCTTTTTTACATATACTTACAGTTATTCGGTTACTGTTGTCAATAATAACTTTTAAATATAAGAGACGTATGATAAATATTATATAAAAAAATATTTGTATATTTTTATAAACATATAATAAAAATATTTTCTTATGCCTTGTGTCAATGAAAATTATTAAAACGAAATAAAATTAACATAAATATTATTAAAATAAAATTTCAGTTAAAAGAAAATCGAAATTATAAAATCAATCAAATTAATATTGAGAATTTTCAAATCATTTGTTAAAATAGAAAACAAAATTGAGCGTGCTTTAGCACGTGTAAAGTGATACGGCCCTGGTGTCCAACACCCCTCCATCGTGAAGGAAGCGACGACCGCCCGCTTAGTTTCGGGCAAGAAACGATAGGTAGTGGGATCCTCCCAATCTTCGGGTGTGTGTGTAGTATAGAAAAAAGAATCAAAAAATATTGAAAATTATATAATTCGAGAGAATATTATTCATTCGTTTCATTCTTGCCCTCTTTCTTTCGCGATAAGGCCCACGTTAAAGGGACTCACTGCCAACATCAAGCGTGGACGTTTGTTTCGAAAGCGCACACCCCTGACCATGGCGGACTGAAACGGTAATAATCTATAATAGCAATATATTTTGACGTTTTAAACTGTCAAAACCAAATAAAAAATACATTAAACGCGAACGTGTCTTGGGAAAGTCGTGATATAGGGATTTTTCACCTACATGTCGGAGCTTGCGTGGCAGTTTCATGGAAAACGAGAGGGACAGTTTTGGCGCGTGTGCTCATTATCTCTGTGAAAAGTCTGTGCAACTCGTAAATTGTTAATTTTTCTCGTCTTATTTTTATGTCAACATATATGACGCGGGTATCGAAAACGCACCACATCGTGTATTCATTGTGGAACGTCTAACCCTAAGGAATATAAACAAACGATAACGTGAATATTTAGAAGATCATTATTGTCTCGATGGATTCGAAAGATAAGTAAAAACAGTGACCCTGTGAAATTTTGTAAAAAAACATAGAAAAGGTGACACGGTCTAGGAACTTTTTTGGATATCTGTGATAGCTGGCGGCGCGGTGGTTACGGAGAAAAGCGAAGTGACGGTTTTGGCGCGCGTACTCGACTCCTGTATACGACCGGCAGATGGCCGATGCGCCGGTACGTTATAGGCGCGCGTCCACGAACGCACCGACACATGACAGGCGCCTAAGCACATACTACCACCGTGATAGAGACGCGTTCAAGAACATATCGAAGCAGTAGTAGAAGGCCACTACTACAGTAACACTGTACGTTGAAGAGCGGAATAAAGCGCACGAACACGCGGTCCGGTGTTACTACTACCGGCACAGGCGAGTCTATCTGCCTCGTAGCCCGAGCCAGTTGCCAGCGCGCCAGCCAGCCCCGTCCATCCAATCGCCCAGCTCACGAGCCGGCCTCGTGTGCGCGCGCGACACCCCGACAGAAAAGGTTCGTTTTCCTCGCCGGTGGCTCGACCGATCATGTCGAGGCGGGGCTTATCGTGAACTTTAGAGCCTGTACATTCCTTGGAAGCTGAAAACACGGCAAGCACACAAACGGCTTCGGCTTTTTACACGCGATTATTTCGGGTCCCCAGTCTGCTGCTGCTACTGCTACTGCTGCTGCTGCTGCTGCTGCTGCTGGCTGTCGTTCCTATTGCCGAGATCAGCCCTGCAGAAAATGGATACCGCACCAGTGTAATAGAGAGACAGAGCGAAACAAATATATAGAAAAACAAGCTTGAAAAAGAAAGAGAGAGTGGGAAAAAGATAGAAAGAGAAATAAAGGCCACGCAACTACTACGACTACGACGAGGACAACGACTACGGTTATAAACTGAGAAAGCAGGACAGAGGGAGAGAAAACGAGCGAGGGCGAGAGAGTAGTAAATCGTATGTACGAAGTGTATATATGATATATCGAAGCGAAAAGCAAGAGAAACATTCGTGCACGGGTTAGCCTCGGGAGACCGGGTTAAAAGACTCGTTGTCGTCCTCCGAGCACACGTTTTGTCTGTCTTGTCATCGACAGACATAAGTGAAATTTGCATCTAGAAATATCGACAACGCGACAACAACGATTACGACCACGACGGCGACGTATTTGCCATCGAGGAGGCACGGATATGCCTCGCTCGTCGGTGCTGTGACACGCGCCGCGCCGTGTGCTGGCTGAACCTCCCGGAAGAGAGCGTGGGCCTCCGTCTCAAAATACTGTGCGGTTTCTACCGCACGCTCGAGAGCCAAGTAAGTGGAATAAACACGCGTAAATCGTTTTTTAATATCCGTTTGTTTCGTCCGAATGAAAAATTTCTTTGCCTTGGGAAGTAGTAATTATTGTTTCGAAACACTACATTCGAGTTCCCATCCGAAAAGAACGTGTTTTACCGTGCGTGTTTTTTTCTATCGTAATCGTACGAAAGATGTGCTTACTGGAGCGCATAAACAGAAAGGAAAGAATGGGGAAAAAACAAAATAAAAGAAAAAAAATGATCCGTTATTTCGAGTTCAATCAATTTGGTCGTCGAAAGTCGCTGGCATCTTTTGCGATCAATCGCGAAAGCGTGCACTGATTCTAGGTTTCCTCATGACCGTGCCGGTAGCACGCCTAACTAGGGATACTCTAGTCCCGGCTTGGCTCTTTAAACGGCTCTACGTATTGCGTGCGAATCGTGCGTTTCTATGTGTGCGTATCGGCAAGGAGTGGTGTGTGTGCGCGCGCTCGCATAATCGCGTTCCCTCATTGTCTGCCTACTCGCGCTCACTCGCTCGCTCTCGTATGCATGGCCGCTTCGGTGCGTGGCGTACGGATTATATCGCGCGTACGCATTGCCGTGTTCAATAAAATCGGAATTCGTTTGTTGTTTGTCGTGGTCGAACGTTCTACGCGGTATTAAAAAATAAAAATAAAAACAGAAAGAAAAAGACAACCTCTAAACCTTCGATCTATGTTAACAGCTGATCGCGAACAATTACTCTGTATAAGCGATGTAAAATAGATTCATTAATGCAATATATATATATATATTTTCTACTTTTCCAATGATAAAAAGAGAACGATTATTCATTGATAGACCTTGCAACCTGTGCAGTTTCTACAAGCGGAAGAATGAAAAAAGGGGGACAGTAAGGTTCGTCGTTAACATCTGGGGCCTGAAGCCTCATACACACGAGGCATGTTTACTTATCTGTATATAATCTATTGAAAATTTTTTGCTATATTTCTTATTTCAGTGCAAAACACATTTTTCAGATTTCATACATATATATAGTATTTTATTAATTTAAGCAAAAAAAAAAAAAAGAAAAATTTTGTTGCATTAAACGAAAACGTTGGATTTATTGCATACCTCCTTAAAAATCGTTCATGTAAAACGTTTGTGAACGAACGTTATGTTTCGCGTTTTAAAGAGCACGTTTCTCTACTAATCGATGGACTCTAGGCTAGTTCTACATCCAATGCCGTCGACGCGAGTTACACTAGTCAAGTTTTATCTTTGAGATAACATCCTACCAATCAATGCCTCCGTACCGTGCATTGCTCCCAACCTTCGAATGTGCTTTACCGTGCTATTGGCCCCACGATCTCTTGTTGTAATCGATGTAGTACGGTGTGTACTCGGCCAAATAGGCGAAAACGAGACAACCTCGCAGTTCGACCGGGAGTTTGCTTCTAAAACTGCTTACAACGCAAGGCTGCTGTAACACGACGATCCTACGACGTGCCTCTTTAAACCACACCCGGAACGCTGCCTCGTGTTCTTGGGACGCTTGCTCTTTTTTTCGAAAATTCTCGTACGCGTCCGCACCGTGGGTCTCATTCCGCTCAGGCGCGTAACGAGTCTTTTGAAAACGAGGACTTTAGGAAGGATTTTCTATTCTTTTTCGCGGCTATTTTGTTTTGTCATTCTCAACTTTTACGTGAGGAAATATCGTATGATCGGAATACTCAGATAATAGAAGAATGATTCTAGGGATTTTTTCTGAATCGATATGTGAGAAATTAATCTAAAACTGTAATCAATTTAGAATACTTGCAATAATTAACTACATATTTTTAGAAATGATGTTTTAAATTTAAATTAAACATGTAATATTTGTGAATTTTAATTTGTGAATTTTGAATATAAATTTTATTTTATACCATATTTTGAAATAATATATCATAATTAAGATTATCTTTCATATTAATTTTAAAAAATAGCGCGAAATTACACTTTAATATTTGCAACAATATATTTCTTTTTTTTTAATTAAAGTAAGTAGATAAACATGAAATATTTAAATTTTTTAATGATTTAAAATAATATATATATAGTTTAATTTTATTATTTTCAACAAAAAAATTGTTGTTGAAAGTTTCAGAAAAGCTAATACAAGTGTCACATAATGTACATTGTCTGTTTTAATTTTTTTTTGCTTTTACTTTCATGTTCCTCGATATTTGCAGCTGCTGTACACTCATATTAAAATTAACAATGTAGAAATTGATCTGTAGTTTTCACCAGATGTTCAATACTTGTAGAATTGTCATCTTGCCGTTTAGTCGACCACTTCCGTTTTGTGAACTGAAACGTTCCGTTTCCGAACGATTATTTTTATACATGATTATATTTTAATCATTTCCCTTATTTCATAATACTTGAGAAATGTTTTTATCTTTTCTAAGATATTATTACTTAAAAATAATTTAAGTACAATACAAAATAAATTATATTTTGAAGATTAAGAACAAACAAAAATTAATGTTGTCAATTATATTTAATAATTTAGAATTTATTTCATATTCTATTCTATTAATTGCATAATAATAAAATTAAAATTATATTTTTTATCATTATGCATTTATTTTCCATCTTTTTTATTTCAACATAAAAGTTTATCATTTTCCCTGTGAAGACAAATGTGAAATTCTTTGGAATACGAGTTCTATTATTAGGATCTACCAATGTTGCTTGATTCAAGAACAAAAACCTTCTCTCCTATGCTGTCTGTTCTTTGATATGCATCTAAAAAGTCGCTTCTCCTTAAATGTGCTATCGCGTCCAAGTAAAACACACTCACAAATGGGTGGCACTGACAAAAAGTCGAGAATGAAGGGACGACGATCGATAGGAATTTTTATCGGATCCGCACACTTCGCTGTCAATAATTTTCACATATGAATGGTATATTTTTGATAAAGCATATACTATTGACAAGGTTAACAAGGTACTAATATCTAAGTTAAAATGCTGCATTTCAATTTTTCCGAACAACTTTCTTTCTATGCTCGAGATACTTATTAACGAATATTTAGTAAAGATATGTTTGAAACAATAAACAATTTTTTGTGATGAACAATATGAAATGAAAAATAAGTATCCGCCAAAATAGTATACATACATTTATTAACCTTCATGGACGATGTTGTAGTGTATGACACGTTTTCTGAAAAACTTCGATAATTCAATTTTACAAATCAAAAGTAGGAAAAGATTTTATAATGTTATTATTAAATATAATTAATAATAATTTTATCATTGCTAAATTGTAAAAATATATAGTAGTATTAAAAAAGAAATATTGAATGTAATTAATTATTTAAATACATAATAAAAAATATTGTTTTTTAAACAGTATAGAAATATTTATTAATATTTTGTATCTAATAATTGTATAATAATAATTGTATTATAATATTTTATATATTTGATAATGAAATTTATGGAACATTTATGTCATGTATTTTTCATTATATTTTGTTAAAAATATATATTATGTTTAAAAATATTTATATTTTCTTAATAATATATCTATTTGTATATTTTCAAGAATTTTTTTTATATATATTTATATTATATATAATGTATGATTCATATGTAATGACATAAAGTATAAAAATCTAACTAATTGTTTTGATAACAATTACCATTCAAATTTAATTTTAATTAAATTTGATTTATTTGATATTAAATTATATTTTGTTTATGTTTTATTATTAGAAATATATATTAATTTTAATAAATTTAAAAAGAAACACATAGTAGAATATATAACTTATCAATAGATTGTAATACAATATGATTTATGTTTTTAATATATATATATATATAATGTTTATGTAATATTTAAAATTCTTAACTAAAAATGTATGAAAACGTATGAGAAATTAATATTTATTTTAATTTAAATATCATTTGTCTCGAACTTACATATTTTAAAGCTTATATAAAGAATCTTATAATTTTATATTTTTATAACTGTTATAGATTGTTATAAACTATAAAAATGCCTCGAGTAAGGAGACAAGTGGTCTTAGAAGATCCTGCTAGGCCTGTCACACCAGATATGGTGGAGACTAAATTACGTACGTATTATTTGTATTATTTCATAATATCTTTATTTATTTTGCTTTTATATTTATGTATATGCAAATTATTTTTAGTAAAGGAAGAATTTTTAGATGAGAGTTCTTTGGATGAAGTACAAGCACAAAAAGTAGCTGAAGAAACACCAAGTCCTCATCTTCAAGACCACCAATATGGACAAACACCTTGTTATCAAGTAACAAGGAAACCTACACAACCACCACCACGAACTGAAGTAAATAAGATTATATTTATATTAAGATAATCTTTAACCAAATAACTTTTACTTAGTAAAAAGATAAATTAAATATGATAACTCTTTTTATTATAATAAACATTTAAAACATTAAAAATGATTTAAAAAATTTATTATTAATAAATATGAAAAAAATTTTTTATTCTTAATTTTTTTTTTAATTATATGATTAATCGAAATGATTATTTAAAATTATAATAAATTATTATAATTATAATAGTAAGTTAACAATGTAACAATCAATACTTTATTTTATTGTATTTTTATAGCAAATTTCAGTTCAAGCAGTGAAACGAAGACTGAATTTGGAAATGGGAACTACAGGCCCTAGCCAATCTGCTTTTAAAGCTCCTAGAGGTAAACGTAGAAAATCTGGATCAAGTTCTCTAGCTGGCCATACACCTACAAAAAGTAAATTTCATTTATTTCTCTTGGAATATTATCATTTATATAATGTTTAAAGAAAAAAAAAAATGTTATCTTTATTGTAGGTAAAACAGTAGAGAGAACGCGGTACGATACATCACTGAGCTTACTTACAAAAAAGTTCATACATTTAGTTGAAAGCAGTCAAGATGGTGTTGTAGATTTAAATGTAGCATCTGAAAAATTAGAAGTACAGAAACGTCGTATTTACGATATTACAAATGTATTGGAAGGTATAGGTATTTTGGAAAAGAAAAGTAAAAACAATATACAATGGAAGTACGTTGTTATTTAATTTATCAATAAATATCGAGCTTTTCTACGATAATAAATGTGATTATTTTATTTTATAGAGGCGGTCAATTACCAAATGAAAGGAACGATATCGCTGATCTCAGAAAAGAAGTGGCAGATTTAGAAGCTAAAGAAAATACTTTGGATCGATTAATTCATGGTGCAGATAAAAATCTTAGGGAGCTCTGTGCAGACAGACAATACGCTTATGTAACGTATCATGATTTACGTTCTGTCCCAATGTACAAAGACCAAGCTATAATGGCAGTGAAAGCTCCACCAGAAGCTACACTTCATGTTCCACAACCTATTAATAATCTTGGTCAACAAAAGGTAATTTCATAGAAATCGATTAAGATTGAAATTATTTACATTTTTAACAATTAATTATTTATTATTTGTGTATTCAGCTTCAAATGCATATGAGGTCATCTCATGGTGAAATAGAGGTATTTCTTTGTCCTGATGATCCTGCAGTTAAAACGTCTCCCACTCCGGGTTACACGACGACGCAACCTGTGCCTTCGTCAAAAGAATCCGAAATACCTTGTCTCCCTCCTGAACTGCTGGCCAATGGAGGAAGCGGGGTTCGGGTTGAACCAGTACCTTCTATCGAAAGTTCGTTGAGTACTCGTTTGTGTACTCCGGTTATATCTACAGTTACCAGTTTAGCAGGCATGAGGGACGCGCTTTTGTGTGAATCCGATGATTATGGACCAATGGGTGGTGGCAAATTCCAACTCCAAACGGAGGATCAAATTAGCACTCCAGGTAGGATCGCGCATATTTCATAATTTAAGATTCATACGTTACTTTTCATTTTTTTTTTCGCATTGAATTTGCGAATGCTATTGGAAAAAATAGAATTTAGAAAAACAAAGTCAATATATCTGCATATTATAATATTAATTTTAATTCTTTTATGGAATTAATTATTACTATTTATTTTTTTACGCTGCTTTTATTTGCACGTATGCTTTTAAATGTATCGCTATGTTTTATAAGAAATGCTTAGTATAAAATGCTAATGATTGTAATAAGATGAATATAATCTTTTTAATATAAAAATATAATATAAGATAAAAAAAATATATATATATATATTTATTGAATATCAATTTTAAGCTTGTCTTCATCTTATTACACTTTTTGAAATTTTTTTTAGTTTGTTAATATATATTAACACATTAATTTATAACGATACTTTAGTGCAAAATCCAGTGCAATATACAATCCAATGCAAAATCTTAGTTAATTTCTTTATTACTTTATAATTGATTAATCTTTCACATTTTCTTAATATCTTTTTTTTGATATAGTTATTATATTTCTTTTTTTTTTTTTTTTAATTTTTTTTCTTGTTAACAAAGTTGTACTTTTATTTTATTTTATTTTTTAATAAATGTTTTCAAAACTACTATTTTTGTCTCTATACTTCCAAGGTATTTACTGGACTTACTATACTAGAAATACGTTTCTTTCTCGTTCGTGTAAGCAAATGAAAGATTCGTAATTTTTATTGTTTTTTTGAAACTTGAAAGAAATGTAATGCATGCCACTGAAGAATTCCATAACAATTTTTATAAAAAATAATCTCTTTGGAAAAAAAGAAGATAGCAAGAGTTGATTTTTTATTGTACATCGAGGTTCAATAATTTAAGCTATCTTTTTCATTGGTTCTCTACTTTTTCAACAATGGAGGATAGCCGTACCCTGATGGAGCTCTGGCTGTGACTTGTGTGTTAACTAAATTAAAATCACATCACAGGCAGAGTTCTAGTTAGGTAACGGTTTCAAACAACAAAACTCTTGTCGCGTGAAGGTATGTTTCATGGATAAAATAATTATTGGCTTGTATATATTTTAATGCTATTTTGTATGTATATATTTTTTTTTTTTCGTCTAAAATTGTTACCTTATTATAAAAACAGATTACTTTTAATCTTTCTATTCTGGCTTAAGAATATTAAATTAATTTTTTTTTTAAGCAAAGATAGAAAACTTTAAAGAATGTTAGACTTTTTCATTTTTAATTTTATGCAAATTTAATTATATTCTTTGTTTTTAACAAAGTAATGAAGATCAATTTATTAAAATAAATAATCCAAAATATTATCATGATTAATCCATACAATTATCACTTAATTATGAGTATAATAAATAATTCATGAAATTTTTATTAATTTTAAATAAAAATAATTAAAAATTCAATAATAATTCATCATTTGATTAATAAATAATTCATAAATTTTTCAATATTATAATATAATTCACAAAATGATTAATAAATTAATATAACAAACATTCAGCTCTCATTGCTTAAGGGTTTTGCTAATTGTTATTTAAATTAAATAATAATACTTGCTTATTAATTATTATCTTTTCAAATTGATTTCAATAAATCAATATTTCATAAACCAACTTAAATAATCAAACATAATTAACATTGTAACATCGAATATTTTTCAAAAAATTATTAAATCATAAAAACAAAGAAAGAAAACGAATAAAATTAATAAATGAATATTGAAAGTGAAGGTGTTCAATGCGACTGGACAAGCCCAGCATTTTCTCTTTCTTTTGTTGCAGATCTAAGTATTCTCGATTTTGGTGAGCATCTACTGTCCCTGGAACCGCCTCTTTCTGAAAACGACTATTCGTTCTCGTTAGGCACAGAGGAAGGGCTTTCGGATCTCTTTGATTTCAAATTCTAAAGGATATCGTCCTAATTGTCGTCGTCGTGACACGCAACACTACATTCACACGCATACCTGTCTTTTTTTTTTTTTTTTGGAGTATACCACTCTGAGTTCGCCTCCTTAACATTCGAATGGATAGCGATCACTCGGTTAATCCAATATTAATACGCTTTTCTATTTCGTACCGATTAGCAATTTTTAACAATTAAGGGAACGATCGAGCAGAGAAATGTTAGATTGTTTGAATAGAAATAGATAGAAACAGGGAAAATTTGATAATTACTTTTAAAAAGCGAAATCAAATTCATGGCACAATCCATGGAAAATCGACACGCCGTTGAATGTTTTTTTTTTTTTTTTTTTTTTTTTAAATAAAATATAATTTTGCGCTTCTTAATTTTTACGGAGAAAAAGAAAAAATGAATGGAAATACATTGGAAAAATGTATATAGATATTATGATGTTATAATCGAATAATATTTTGTCAAAGATGCGTCTCGAATTGAGTTTGTTCTTTGAAAACAAACATTTTCATAAAAATCAACTGCATACAACGTATCACGATTCGCTTTGGGAAATTCGTTTCTGCATGAAAAAAAAGAAAAGCATTAAATAATGGGGGGAGGGGGGAGGGAGAAACATATCACGGCAATGATTAATGCGCACGGTGAGTACTTCCGGCTTGATACGGTCGTAACCGATTAAGTTTCTGGGATGATAACTTGTAAAGCTGCTCTGACGGTATTGAGCCGTTTTCTTGTGCAATGTGTAATAATATTGTAAATGATGTAAACGTATGAAGGCTTAGAGAAAGAGTAAGAAGGATGAAATAGATGGAAGAGGATATATTTGAAGTTTCAAAGAGAGGAGAGACTGGACTCGTGTCGACGAATAACTACGATATTTTCTTTATATATATACATATATATATATATATATTTTTCCTTTTCTTTTTTTTTTTTTTTTTTTTTTTTTTTCGTTTCTATGGTTAATTATATGGAATTGTATAATAAAAATTATTATTAGAAACGTGAAGTAGCGTACGCAGATAAAAAATGTAATTTCAATGAAAGAAATCCCTCCTAGAGTAATGTTTATATCGACGTGATATGAAAAAAGAAAAAAGAAAAAAAATAAGAACAACGGGGATAAATCTTTTCCGGATGGTTGCCTTCTCTTGTCACTTGGACTGATTCTTCTTTTCTAAATCGTGTGCTTAAACCGAGAGACCGCCGTCCGGAAGGATAACGTTGTAATTATTAAAAATTTTTGTCGAGGAGATCGATGCGTACAGTAGGCTTTATCGACGAATAAATTGTTTGTAAAAAGATGAAAGTGAAGACAAAAAGAGAGAGAGGAGAGAGAGAGAGAGAGAAAGAAAGTGTGTGTGTGTGAAAGAAAAAGAGAGAGAGAGAGAGAGAAAGTTGAAGAAATGATGAAAATGCGAACGGTTGAAAGGCATAGTTTTTATTCTATATACTTTTGTAATCGGTCGACTTTTCTGAGTAGGGAGCGAAAATTTGTACAGTTCGATGCATGAGAGAAAAAAAGCACGAGGTGAAATAGAGAAAAAGTATATAATGATTATCTATCGGTGCGGATGATTCTTTTATGGCATGTAAAAATTACATACATAAGAAACACACGTACACAAACATTATCATCTCACGATATGGTCCTATCGAAGAAAATATTATTATTCCGGCTAAAAAATAAATAGATCATCATCATCGTATTGGATTAGCTTCATTGACAATGTCGTAGCGAACATGGAGACGAACTCGAGCATACGATGGAAAAAAAAAAAAGAAAGAAGAAAATTGCAAAAGCAGAAAATCTTAGGCTGTATTTATATTGCATGTAAACGCATCTATACGTATTCAATTCGAGTCGTAACGATGAAAAATGTCTAAGATTCTTTTTCAGGATACAATGTTATTCTGGAACTGATTTATAAAAAGGGGTTTTTCGAGAGGAATTTTATACCGGTGCACCTTGACTTTTGCCGCGTGAAACGGCGGTGGAAAAGAAAAAATGAAGTTTGTAGGCTGATTTCAGTAGAAATTTCATTGAAACAAAGATGTATCAATTATAAATATTGTTCCTGAAGAAGTCGAGGTTGTACTGGATGGAATTGTCTCAGTTGGAAGTCTCTTAAGGATGTACTCTAAACGTACAACTTAGTGTACGTCCAAAGCCATAGTGCCTACACAATAATGATCATACCCTTCTGCAAAACTGTATATAATTTACATACTATATAAAAATATATAAATAAATATATATATATATATATATACATTATATATATATACACACACAGACAGGCAAAATGTAAGAATGTGACGACCCCGAAGGACAAAGAAAAAATATAAAGAAAAACCGGATGCTGTGGACACCTCATTGCGATTATCATGAAATATCGATTAGTTAGTTTTAATTACAAATAATAATTAATTATTGAAGCATTACACGAGAAAAATGTTAGTTTATAAATTCACTTATTATATATATGTACATGTATATATACTATATGTATATGTAATAAGTATGTATGTTTTATAGTCAAACGAATATTGTGCAGAATAAGAATTGAATTCTAATTACTTGGATAAGTTGGAAAACTATTTTCCTTCTTATTTTTTCTTCTTTTTTCTTTTTTTTTTTTTTCTAAACATAGATGGTGAACATGATACAATGATTTCCTTCCCTCTATATATATATTTATTTCAATGATTAATCGTATAATATTTCAAAAAATAATTAGGAGCATAAAAATATAGTTCAGAACAATTTCCTCTCGTCGAATAGAATCCTCTTATCGAATAGAAAATAAAATAAAAATGGAATAATAATTATTCTGCACAACTTTCGTAAAACGCAATACCTATCTGTAACAGAGAGGATTGTAATAGTTTTGTTTCTCGTTTCTTTTTTTTTCTTTTTCCGATTAAACTGATAACATCGCACTTTTTTTCATACACATCGTGCAACGAGAGAGGGGAAGCAAAACGGAAAAAAAGAAAATACAGAAAAAGAAAATGAAAAACATGAATCGAGAATGCGTGAATCTGTGTGAATGGACATGATGATCGAATGATGATAATTAATTGATACGAATGTTCTATGGTCGGCGATTCGATTAAACGATTCCGACTTACCAGTGAGAAGTTACGATATTTTCTACCTGAATGTTTGTGAGGATCTCGGCGAAGTCTGAGCACGTCCGGGATTTTAAGAAGTGTAATAATATTATAATTCATTGATATTGTATATTTTAATCTGTTCGAAAAGAAAAGTATGTTATAAGAAACATAACACTTTAAGAAAAAAAAAAGAAAAAAGAAAGAAGGAAAGAAACGAAGCAAAAATTGTCGTTCCGACGTTTTCAGACTTTCCGGGATCTTTTTATAATAACTTATCGCGAAGATGGCAGTCCATCGAATTTTCATTTTTTAAGCCTGATTATTCGTGAAAAATCTCTGGCTCTCTTCTGGCAGTCTGTCGAATAAGGCGCTTCTTATATTTTATAATGGACGACAGAGTCTTTCCTTAATCTTTTTTTTTCTCGTTTAGCGAGAGTTTTATGATCTTTACTTAACGCGATCTATGCGAAACCAAGCATCGAGAATAAATTATTATTGTTGTTAGCGGCGAGCAACAACGACGATTCGATTATTTAAACTAAGAAAAAAAGAGAAAGAATTAGAAACGCGTTGCTTTAGAAATATTGATATTCTTTAAAGTTAGCTTGATCCTAATTCATTAATGATTTTTTTATCACTATTTGCACGTACGTATATGTACGCAAACAAATATACTTTTCTACGATTGTATTTGAGAGACTGTTCAGAAATAATATTAAAGAAAAAAAAAATTAATTCTGATCTTAGAAAAAATAAAAAGAAATTAAACAATGTATGTACCAATACGACGAATGAGAATTTTGTCACATTTTACGGGCACAACCCGTCGAAAGATAAAGTAAAAAGAAGATTTGAAAAAAGAAAAAAAAATTGAACAGGAAATTACAAAATATAACCTTGTGTAACGTCATAGGGAGATGTGATGTTTTTAATTTACCATAACCTTCGTGTTTTTTCACTTATCATGCTTTATTATACGAAAAATTATTTTTCGTATAATATAATTTTCGTTTATCTTATTATAAAAAATAAGAATCTATTCGAATCGACATTTTCGTTGTTCGACGTTAAACATTTGTACGTTTTTACTCGATTTGATTTTAAATTTAAGTTGATATATATAATTTTGCACCGGAAAATTTGTTCGTAAAACTTACATATAAGTTCTAAATGTTTATATAAAAAATAACGAATAATGTAGCAGAAAAAATATTTTTTATGTACGTTTAATACGTATAACGGTATAAAAAAAATAAAGCGTCGAAACTTCATTCAAGTTCAAACTTGATCTTTATAAACGTCTCTATATTTGACACATCCGTGTATTATTATGAATTTATATAAGTAAAGTGATTTATAATTTTAACATTTAAATTTATGATTTTGATATTTTATTTTAATTATGATTTCGTTATAGGGAAAAAAGTTAAAAAATACATACAAAAATATTATAATATAAATTAACAATGAAAAATCTTCATATTTACTTATTTCAAATATAGCACGCATGCGCAATGTTTGCGAGCTACTACTTATTGTCGCGCTACAATTGATCATTCAGCATTCCCGCGTTAGCGCTTATAGAGTAAACGTCGTTTTTTGTTTCATATATATATATATATATATATATATATATATGAATTTTTTTATATATACTTATATATAATAATAATCTTATATACAGAAATGAAGTTAAGACATAATGTATATATGCTCATAATATTAGTAGTTATTTTCATACTTTGTATCAATAAATTATAGGTTAGAATAAGCAATAGATAATTATCGTATACACTTGACAAATTGTACATTTGGCTTAAAAAAATATATAACTGTTATGTTAATCATTTGTAATCAATATGCAATACTTATTTTAGCATAAAGAAATATACCTAATGTTTTAATAATTTTGTTTTTTTATCTATTCTTATATCAAGTCTCAAATTAAATTTAAATTAAATATGCGTTTCAGGCTTGAAAATTGTGCAAATGAAAAATCCCTAATGCTAAAATTTTTTTATTATAAATATAATCGTTCATATTGGAAACTAACCTTTAGATGTGAACATACAAGAACATAAAGCCTAAGACACTATATTCAAAGTTCTGCTTTAAATTTATCAGTGGAAATCAATTGTTTTTCATTGGCGCGAATTATCGAGCGATTTCCTAAATTTAGGCAATATTTAAAATTGACGATTTAAAAACTAACAGTCAAAATAAGTAATTCAAAGGAGATAAGTATGCCACCGAAGTGTAAATTTCAAGAAGGTATACATTTAATTTTTAATACAACTATGAAAAATTCCAAGATATATTTGTGTGATGTTTAATCACTGAATAATAAATATTTTTTTATTTATTTTCATTTTTTAATTTGATTTTTAATAAATATGTGATAATTTATAGGAGAAAAGGTTCTATGTTTTCATGGGCCATTAATATATGAAGCAAAATGTCTAAAGTCCTCCATTACTAAAGAAAAACAGATAAAATATTTTATTCATTATGCTGGATGGAATAAAAAGTAAGATTTATATTTTATTTATTATATGTTTATAAAATTGAAATTATAAATATATAAATTTAATATAAATAGTTGGGATGAATGGGTTCCGGAAAGTAGAGTACTTAAATATAACGAAGCAAATGTACAAAGACAAAGAGAGGTTCAAAGAGCACATTCAAATCAACAATCTGCTCAAAAAAATAAAAAGGGCAGTACCTCATCTAAAACACAAGGACGTAGAAGTGAAGGTGGACGTGAAAAGGATACTGACAGCAGAGCTAGTACTCCTGTTGCAACAGTTGATAAAGGTGTTAGTCGTTTTAATAAAAGTACCAGTAGCAATGTAACACCATCATCATCTCATGATTCTACTTCAGATGCTCCACGTAAAAAACGCAGGTTTATGTCAAAGAAATTTCACTTTTATTAAAATTTATGAAAAAATTTCATTTAATAAACTATGAAATATAAAATTTATTATAGCCGATTAGAACCATCTGGTGAAACAGAAGAATATCTCACTAAAGTGGAGGTTAAAATTAAGATTCCAGAAGAATTAAAATATGTACTTATAGATGAATCAGAAGTAATATTAAAACATCATAAATTGCCTGCTTTGCCTGTGAAAAATACAGTTGATAAAATTTTAGATGACTATGTAGAATCAAAATCAATAGGAAAAAATGATTCTGTCAGGTAATTGTATTATAATTTTAAAAATGTATTATTTTTTATATATTATATTTTTTCTGTAAAGTTAATATTTTTATCTATTTAAATTATATATAGTTTTATATATAAGTTATATTATTATAAAGTTAATATTTTTATCTATTTTTAGGGAAAGTACATTAGAAATAACTAAAGGTATTCGCGAATATTTCAATATTTCATTAGGTTTACAATTATTATATAAATGGGAACGTCCACAATTTATTCAAATTATGAATGATAATCCTGAAACACTGCCAAGTCAACTATATGGTGCATTTCATTTATTGAGGCTGTTTGGTACTATTTGTAATTATATTTTATGATAATATATTAAATATATAATAGAAAACATTATTATTAATTTAATTAATCTTTACAGTGAGACTTGGAGGAATGTTATCATATACTACATTAGATGAAAGAAGCATACAATTATTATTGTCTCATTTTCACGATTTCTTATTATATTTACAAAAAAATAATACTGAACTTTTTAATCTTCAACAAGATTATGCAGATTCACCACCTGATTATCATAGGAAATATGCTTAAGTTATTATAAACATTGGATATTTTTAATTGAATTCAACAATATTATTATTATTTTATATCCCAGACTATAAGTACAGCAGCTGCAACATTTGTTTAAAAATTGTGTATATTGATGCATTAGAAATAGTTCAGTATATAAAAATAGGTTATTATAAGAACATATAAGAATTTGAAAAATTGTGTATTGAATATTAATCAACATTTTTCTAAACTGTAAGTATATATTCTTAATTTGTTAAATGTATAAAAAAAATATTAAAAAAATGTAATATGTCTTAGTTTAAGCTAAAAATTAATGAATAATCTTTTATTTATTGTAAATATAATGTATTACTACTTAACTATCTAATTACAATTTTATACATATTTAGAAACATTTAATTCATGAGTATAGCTTATTTTTAATTAATACCATTCTAAATATATTCTATAATTTTATCTTCCTTTTGAATAATTTCAATTTATTTTAAATTGTTGCAATTAAAAAATTATAATATATACATATGTATATTTATGACGTATTATACGAAAATGTATAAGGTAGATTATGATTTTATTTATAAATATATAATGTATTGTATTTTATGCAAAATTATCAATTATAGATTTAAATATTTAAACTTCAATTATAGTAGATATATTTTTTGACGAATTAACATTTCGACGAATATATTAAATCTATCAAACAAATGGATATTCTTGAAAATGATTACATTATTTGCGTTTCATTCTTCAGATATTTTATGAATTTTTTCCAACACCTTGAACTTATTCGTCAAAACACCAGATTATCAAAAAATATCTATATCATCTATAACCTTAGATTGTAAAACGAAGCAAAATTTGCAAATTGAATAATACGATTAAATCATAAATATTCCCACAATATGTAAATAACGTATTCATTTACATAAGAACACAACAAATTTTATGTTATATAAGACGTATTATTGTTGAAATATTCATATAGGAAAAGAGAAAAAAAGAAAAATCAAATGCAATATAATGCAATATATTGCATATTCACCCAAATCAATAATCATTTTATGTTAAAACTAATATTTAATATTAAGTTTACTATGTTTTTTTCGTATTTACATAGGACCAGCAGTCGATAATAATTTACATATATATATACAAATCGACAAGAGTCATATATAGTTAAATGCGTATACAAACATATCATCTAGTCTACAAACATCAGGTTAGTCAGTCAGTGGCAAGAAAAAATGGCGGATGTCGAGTTGAACGTCGACAACCTGATACAAAGATTGTTGGAAGGTACGTGATAAAAAAAAGAGGCCTCTGTGAAAAGAAAGTGTGAAGTTGTTCTTGGTAATATAGTCTTCAGTTTAGTGTACAGTTAATCGAAAGTTTTTTTCGTAATACCCAGTGAAAATTGCTCGATATGAAGTCGCGCCGCGTACATCGAGTATATATACATTTCTTTCCAGCCAGAGGAAGATTAAATCGTGCGCGATCTACTTTGTCATCCGATATCTGTGTATCACGAGTCTACAAATGGTTTTCCTCGAATTTCCTCGTTTGTCGAAAGTTCGTTTAATTCGTGATCCGTAGATATTAAATAGAGAGAAAAGATAAAAAAAAGAAAAAAATATCGATCTTCCAGTGTTGCAGTTGTCGTAATTCTTTAAACATGCCAGACGTCTTTGGATTTATTCCGTATTTTTATTTATTTTCCCAGAAGGCAAAACTATTTTCTTTTGTTTGTTCTCTTTTCTCATGCTACATGTCGGAACTCTTTGCGGTAAAGTATACCACACGCAGAAAGACCAGGTTCAGAAGAAAGCCAAGCTAAAAGATATTTTCTCGTCGGATTTTGTCGGTACGCAATAAGGAAACCACCCCATGTAGTTTTTTCCGTTCTTTAGTTGCGTCTTTACCTGCCTCAACGTCGTGCGTGAACGCTCTCCATCATTTGCTTATGATTTATAATGTAAAATGAAGTAGAAGCTAGATATAGCATTGTGGCACCTGCAATATTGAAGTTCTCCCAAGATATCATCTTCATTCTCAATCAATTTTATCATCATATTGATGATGTCCCATTAGCTTTTAAGGTATTATTGATTATATGTGAATTTTTTTCATTATATATTTAATTATATATTTAAATTAAAACTGTATATAAAACATATATAGAATAATATATTTAAGATAAAATTTTTGTTAGTTAGGATAAAGCTTTTGGGACTATCCATGTAACGAGAACATTGAATTCAAATCACTTTTTGTGAATAATAAACCATATAAAAAATATAATTTGTAACAATCCAATTTGCACGTAAAATATTGCTTGAATGCAGATTAGTTTATTTGCATGCTTGATATGATACTTGTCAGTGTTGAATTAAGCTTCTATAACAATAGTATATGTATAATTATTATTCTTTTTTCTTATCAAATTAGACTACTTTTTTGGAAAATAATATCACATTCTTTTTCAAAAACTTATGGCACAATTTGATGTATTATCACAAATGTTTAGTATCAATATATATATTAATGTTATTTATATATATAATCTTGACATATGTTTCTATTAATGTGTTCAGTTAATGTATATTACAACACTGACTTTATTTATTAAATATATTTGTTATAAGATTCTTATTTAATATATAAATAAATATAAATAATTTTAATTTCTTTTTTATTTGTCATTTTGTATCAAAAAAATTAACAAATATTAAATGATATATATACTATATATAATAAATTAGATATGTTATATATGTATGTTATATATGTATAAATTTTTAATAATTGTTTGATAAGAAATTTCATTTTTTTAGAATTGCAAAAAATCTTATTTAATTAGAATGAAGATGTTAATGCTTGGCGAAGAATAATAATTTTTTTGAATAACTATGATATTTTTTGTTTTATCTATAACTAAATTTTTTACCAAGTATCTATTCTAGTATACGAATTGATAATGCTATTAACATAAATTGCAGTACGCGACTAAAGAGCAATTCAAACTACTGCGTGTGAATAAATATAACGATGACGATAGCTACAATTTTTTCATCGTATGTTCTGTTTCCGTAAATAACTGTATTATTAATAGGTGTCATTTCCGACATTTTGTCATTTTCGAATTTTTTATCATTCTTTCATAACAGAAATTCCATCTTTTTTGTTTCTCCCTCCCTCCCCCCTCTCTCGTTCTCTCTCTCCATCATTAATTATAATGCTTAGATACTCGTGATGTGACCTTGCTGATATGCAGTTTTCCAATAACCACCATCGGCCCAGTTTAACCGCACCGTGAATTCCTTTATAACTATAAATAATCCAATGACACTGATACAAGGTTCTAAAAAATAATCTACGAATGAAATTTTACATTTCTTTGCTCATAATCATTTGTTCATGATCATTCCATATATTCGTCTACATTTTCGTAATCTATATTCATATATCACGATCAGTGGTATTTACGCGTGACCACCAACCGATTTCAAGCTTTTGTTTTCGACTATTCCACAAGTTTATGCTTATACGGCGTATTATTCGAACTCATACAGCCGCTTAATCCCTTCGAAGCATTATAACTACAGCATACGACAACCTTTTGTGTCCCCGATTATTGCATCAGAAGAAAATATATATCGTATCGCTTGATGTTTTCATGATTGAACCTCCTGCGTTTAATTCTTTTATCTTTGCAGAATATCAATCATTAATGTTGCTATTAATACAAATATATGACTAAATCTTTTTGTAACATCAATAATTTTTTACTGATTCTTATATTTTTTAATATTTGACATATTGGTTAAATATATTCTTTGAATTAATTGAATTTAAGAAAGTTTCAATTTTAAAGCAACTTTAAAAGTTACATTTACAAAACATATTAAATCACAAACAAATCACAATATAAAATTTATATAATATATGCATAGTAAATAAGTGAAATTGAATTAAAATTTTTGATTAGATTTCGATAAAGTTAAGTTAGATTTATAAAGTTTTGAAACTTTCTTAAATTCAAAACTAATATTTGTTATTCATAAAATATTATAAAATAAAAGGATCGATAAAAAATGTTTAATGTTTTAAAATAAAAGAAAATATATAAGATCCAAATATTGTTTCGAAGAATTAAGCATAAAATGTGATATATGAATAACGAACTTTGTCATTCGAGTCGATCGAAAATTAACTCAACAATCCCGAACATATCAGACCGTATTTATATAAGCAACAATAGAAAACCCGAACAATAGGACGGTCCGTGGAATCCGTGTAATCGTATTACCCTTGTTCCCCCTTTGAAAATCGGTTCTCGGCAATCAGATACCTTCATGCTCCAGCGTAGAATTATGCTCGATGTACCTGTGACAAAACGACTCACCGATGCCTCGCGATGCGTCGCCGACATTCCGGGAACGGGCAGGAAATGCATTTAAACGTGGAAATTTTTGGGCGCAGTCCGAGGATGCCGACCAGGAAAGACCGTCTTAATGTCGGAGGGAGAGGTGCGTGGCCTTTGTCTCAAGTCACGGGAAATTTTCCTTCAACAACCGATCCTGCTCGAATTGGAGGCGCCACTTAAGATCTGCGGTGATATTCACGGCCAATACACTGACTTGTTACGGCTATTTGAATATGGCGGTTTCCCGCCAGAGGCGAACTACTTATTTCTTGGTGATTACGTAGACAGGGGCAAACAATCGTTAGAGACGATATGCTTGTTGCTTGCCTACAAGATCAAATATCCGGAGAATTTCTTCCTATTGCGAGGCAATCATGAATGCGCAAGTATAAACAGGATATACGGATTCTACGACGAGTGCAAGAGGCGGTACA
This sequence comes from Apis laboriosa, assembly GCF_014066325.1. NCBI lineage: Eukaryota > Metazoa > Arthropoda > Insecta > Hymenoptera > Apidae > Apis > Apis laboriosa. The sequence continues at coordinate 1,880,055 of NW_025223292.1, read as the reverse complement.
ACATTAAACTATGGAAAACGTTCACCGATTGCTTCAATTGTCTTCCAATCGCCGCGATCATCGATGAGAAGATATTTTGCTGTCATGGAGGTCTCAGTCCAGATCTTCAGGTGATTTTAATATTGATTTTTCGAGAGAATTGTTTTCAAAATTTTTTGTATAAGATATGCAGAAATGATTAAAAATTGAATAATTTAAATTAATTTGTCAAATATTTTTATATAATTTATATTTATATTATATTATTTATATTATTTATATTTTATTTAATATTTATATTATTTATAGAATTTTATAGAATTATTAACAATCATAAAAAATTTAGAAGATAAAAGATCGTATTTATTTAAGAAATTTTTTAAATATTGATCAAGAGGTTTTTTTTTAGACAGGAAGTTTGTAATATTACGTGCGGAAATATTATGTTAAAGATCGATGTAGTCTTAAAGAGTATTTTGTAACAACTTACAACTATTTTATGAAATATGAATATTGGTTTATTAAACATTTGCATAAATAATTTGCAAAATTTTTTGAAATAATTTTCGAATATTTATATTTATTAAGAAATAAAAAATGTTAAAGTAATATGCGCAAAATATGTTAGAATTTGGAATATATCAAGAAATAAAATAAAAAAAATTATAATATTAATAGATTTTTTATCCAAATAAAATTTTAAATGTTATTTTTTTGTATATTAAATTAAAAATATATTTATAAAATTTTTATAATGCTTCTAGTATAATCATAGACAAATAATATCACGTGAAATTTATATTTATGAAAGAAATTTAATATTCAATTTTTATTTAAAAAATAAAAATTAAATTGATAGATGGCTTTTAATGTTTCTAAATTTTAACAATACTTTTAATTTTATGGGATTTTTGATAATTATCTTGATTCTTGTTAATTATCAATAATAAAAATCTGTATCTTTAAATGTTTTGTTTTTAGAATTACCCGGTAACATATTAATTTATGAAAGAAAATTTAAAAAAGAACTTGTCAGTTGGAATATTGATTTTCTATTTATAAACCTAAGAAAAAAAATATTAAACGTTTGATCCTGGTTAGAATGTCAAAAGATTATTATTTTTATATAATAAAATATTGATTTTTATCATTCATAAAAGAATCATCGTTTAAAAAAAAATTCTTAACGTTATTTTGCTTTTATTATTTCTTATTTTTCTACTAAAAATTATAATTATTGTAATCAAATTTTATCATAAATAATATTTATTTTATAAAATTATTAATTTAAAAAAAAAGTGCAAAAAAAATTTATTATTCTTTATTCAACAGAATATGGAACAAATCAAAAGAATTATGCGTCCGACAGATGTACCTGATACTGGCCTTCTCTGTGATTTGTTATGGTCAGATCCAGATAAAGAAGTCCAGGTAATGTTTTTTCATTATATATTTGATTATATTCTGGATATTTCCTATAATTTTAATCTAATATATTTGGACTTTGTTTTTTATGTTCTAGGGATGGGGTGAAAATGATAGAGGTGTATCTTTCACATTTGGTCCAGATGTAGTATCGAAGTTCTTAAATCGTCATGATATGGATTTAATATGTAGAGCACATCAAGTAGTCGAAGATGGCTATGAATTTTTTGCGAAAAGACAGTTAGTTACCTTGTTTTCCGCGCCAAATTATTGCGGAGAATTCGATAATGCTGGAGGAATGATGAGCGTCGACGAAACTCTAATGTGCAGTTTTCAGGTAAAATTCATCAATATTTAATATACTTATCATTTATTTTTTCATGTTACATTTTTGTTTAATTTTTATTAATCGTATACGTGCAGATTTTGAAACCATCAGAAAAGAAAGCTAAATACCAGTACTTAAGTTTGAACACGGGTCAAGCCACTAGACCATCTACACCACAAAGGAATCCAGCCAAAAAGAAATGACAGCCTTGTACTCGGTTTTTCCTTCAGTTAAGGAAACTCGTCGATAAGGCGACCAAATTTTTGTTAAGGCGCGAACATTAAGAGCATAACATTGTATGATATGTTCTATCACTAACTAGCGGTTATGCCAAACAGATGCATAGCAAAGAAAAAAAACAAAAAAACAAAAAAAAAACAAAAAAATAAAAAAACAAAAGGAATGAATGAGACACGTAGTGATATTTGATCGTCGAGAATTTTTTGTGATCGTTAAAGACTTTAAAAAAAGCAGATTTAATTTTTTCCTTCGAGTATAATTTCAATCTAGCATTTTAAGTAATTATTATGTTGACTGATTAGTAATTAAAAATAATCGATAGAACGGCTCCCGAGTGCTTGTTATGAAAAGTTTAAAAACAAACAAAAACAAAAAAAAAGAAGTAATTCTGACTTTGTTAATGCTTTTCCATGAGTATTACTTTTATGTTTTAGAATAAAGTATCAAGAGAAATTATCTCTTCCTTGACTTACATCTTAATATGATAATTAATATAGTTATTGAAAAACTTTTTTTTCACATACATTTCATTTGAATCAAGGATCACTTCCGTGTTCTCAAAATTATTTATATGTATCTTCTAAATATGAGTGGTCCTTTAATTGCCATTAGTATTTAAAAGGAATTCAAATTATCATTTTCATTTTAACTATTTATTGCTTCCATGTTTAATGTTCAGTGTAATTATTAGATACATTGCTGATTACTCTTAATATCTTAATAATATCATTGCCATTGCTTTGCAACTGATTTAATTATTATTGTTTAATGAAATGCGCTATATCATGTACATAGATATTCTTTCATTTCACTTCATACTTTTTTCTATTTTATTTTTTTCTTTAATCATTAAATCATATCTCTAAGCACGTTTGAATACTTTAATTTCTAGTATTCGCACGTTTAAGATATGTTGTAGGAATATTAGATTGTTAATTCTCTAAAAACGAAAAATAAGAGAAAAAAAATAGAGAATCAGTATTTTTAAGATGATGATTCTATGCAGATTATTATTACTGCATTTATTTGAAGGACATATACTCGAAAGAAATAAATGGGTATTAAACATTATTTCAGATGCAAAATATACTTATTACAAAGTTGTATTTAAGAAAAAGAATCTCAATCATTGAGAGATTTTAATCTTGCGATAAAATAGGTATATAAAAGTATATGTATTAAATCGATCTACGAAGTACCAAATTATTAAAATGTAAATCATATTTGTTAATGGATAAAAAAGGAAAGTCCTCAGATTTTGTCATTTCTATTTCACTTTCAGATGTTTTGAACTTTATTTCTTCAAATATAACTCGATTTTTAGGTATATAATTAACTGATATAAAATATATTATACATTTAATTCTACTTATTAAGTATTTAAATAACATAACAATTATATGATATTTCATTTTTATTTTACTTTAAAATATTAACTTTTTTTTTAATTGTTTTAAGAAAAACTTTTTTTGCATTAATTACTTAATAATTATCTGTTAAGTTGTGCAATATAAAAAATAGTTTTTACATAAATGAAAATCTAGAAAAAATATCAAAAACGATTTGATATCGACGTGTATAAGAGATAAGTAAGAATATTTACCAAAAATACATGAAAAATAAAAGAATAAATTATTTGAAAAAAACGAAAAAAAATAAAAAAAAAAAGAAAACAAAAAATATATTAGATTACACCGTATCATCAGATTAACTTATACAATTTCAGAAGTGAATGATGAAATGATCAAACTTATTATCTGAAAGTGAAATAAATCAATTTTAAAGCATTGTTAGACGATTAAAAACGATTATTAAGTTCGTTTATATGAATATTTATATTAAAATTATTATATTAAAATATTTATATTAAAATTATTATTTAAGGAACGAGGATGAATCATAGTAAATTTTTTTTATATATTCAGAGATTTTTAATCAATTTATTATAAATGAATTAATTATTATAAATTGTTAAATAGAGAAAAAACATGAATTTATTATAACGGGCATATTTGATGAAATTGTGACTGTTAAATTTTCTTTTTTTAGCATTTAGGTAAGTTCTATACTGATTATGTGATTTAAACAAGGCGATTTAATTATGGCCATTTTTCTTCTCTCATATTCGCCATTGACTTTCCCTATTTCTCTCTCCCTATTTCTCTCTCCCGTTCCCGATATAAGTTTAATTGTAAAAGAAGCGGTTGTGATCCCTCGATAATATGCGTTTTGTCTGAGACTCGTAAATTATACACATAGATATTATATTTGTAAATGGCTGATCGGTCGAGATTCGACAATGCTCTGTCAAATACAAGATAATAATACTAGTTATGTGCACATAATCAGCTATTGTTACATTAATCGAATCTCGACAGAATAAGCTAATTCAATAACATCCTAAAGATGTAAAACTTTCAGATAATAAATATGCATATTGTTGTACAAACCTGTTTCCGTGAGCTTAACATTTGGCTCTACATTAAATATGTTTAAATGCGAATAATAAGAAAGAGGAAGCGATAAGATCGCGTGTATATGATCATATTGTTTTTGTAAAAAAAGAAGATTTGTAGTAAAATTTGGGCAGTGTTTATTTTATTCGTAGACAGCACGAACGAATAGTACAATAAACCATGGTGAGAAACGTTAATAAATAGAACTCCGTGAACGATGATACGTACTGTGAGAAAAAAAATAATCAGGCAATAGGTATCGAATAGTTGTTTAGGATACGATGTAAATACTTTTTCACATCTTTTTTTTGTTATCTTTTTTCGTAATTTTATTTGGTTTTTTTCATCGCTTATTTTCGTATCACGCGTTCCATTCGGGGCGACGATCAGTCATCAATAGGCGTGAGCTGCAAAAAAATCGATTGATTGATATAAATATTAATCGAAAAATATAATAAAATGAATATTGCTTCGAGAGTTCTAAGTAGTTCTAACCTTTGGAATGTAATTGTTTAAATAATTTTACAATTTTTAATAATGAATGAATTTTTATCATGTTTTAAAATACAAAAATACAATACAGTATTCTATAGAACTCTCAAAACATAAAATAAGGATATAGTAGGTGTACACATAATAAGAATTAGAATATCTTTCAACAAAGGAGAGAAAGGAAATATATCTTTACACGGTAAGAAAAATATTTTCGACACGGATTGTGTTTCCGGTATCTGTCGATATCTCGTGAGACATCTGAAGCTGCTGGTTAAATATCGAACATCATCTACAAACACAAACTACGGATTTATGAAAACAATAATTGTAAAATAAAGAATAAATATTCTTTATATGATTTTATTTTCTTTATATGAATTTATTCCAGAAGTTTCTGTTTGCAGAGCATGCCTCAATATTCAGTCGATATGTACACAATTGTATATTGCATATTAGTTGAGTAAAATATACATAGAGGAGCAAGTTTCAAATAAAAAAATCCTATTAGAGGGCGCTGTAAATCCAGGCACATAAGTCACGTACAAAATACAGACAAAATGTGTGGTGTTTTTTTTTGTGAATTCTTCGTCTTTTTTTGTTTTTAATTGGATCATTTTGGATTATAAAAAGGTAAGTAATTTATAATTTTATAATGACATAGTTAGAATCAGATATTTCAATTTGTTTACTCGAACAATCCAAATGGCACGAAATATAATAATGATTCTAAATTTAAAACTAATTTCATTTTTGTCCTGTTATGTTTGTTACATTTAGCTGCATGTTAATTGATAAATAAATTTCATCGTAGCCAGAAATATATACAGCAGTATGATGTGATCGTTCTTCCTGATTGTTTGTTGGTAGAATTAACATGTAAGGATAACATGAAAGGTAAGTGAAATACTTGGCCACATTTTAATCTTATCGCTCACTTTGTTTCTTAATATGTGGTACGTTTATTGTACCATGGGCGGGTAAAGTGAAATCGTGGAACTGGCTGCGAATAATAGTAGTATAACGCTCCTGAAATATAACAGATATATTCGAATTGCATATCACTTCTGTTCATTTTTGAATTAATTAATTTGAGTTGTTTGTATAGAAACATCGAATAGATATATATTTCTCACACGAATATCGATCGAAATGCACATATTGAAAAAATAAATAGTTTCATATCGATATAAAATTTTTTCGAGATAAACAATGTTGTAAAGTCAACAACATTATTATCAGAATTAGTAACCAGATTAAAAATTGCAATATCATCTTTGACAATATTTATTATCAAGTATTTGTATAAGTATATTTTAAAATTTTAAAATCAAGTATTTGTGTAAGTATATTTTAAAATTTTAAAATTATCTCTAAATTCAATCAACTATCAATTTTTGGTTTACAAATATCTATAAATAATTTTTTTTGTAAAAAATTTTTTCAATATTGAATTATTATTGAATAGAAGATATTGAATCTTAATATAATAATGATATTTAAATACCGATTATCCAAGGAAGTGTTACCTTTATCATAATGTCATTGTTATAAAAAAATAGATTATTGATTCGAATTTTTTGTAAAATAACAATATATAATCTGCTTTTTTAAAAATAAGACTTATATTCTGATAAACTTCATATTTTTTATCTTTTATTAAAAATTCGAAAAATTTAAACAAAAAAAATTCAACTTAATTTTTAATTCATAATGTTTTGTTAACATTTAATCATCTTAAGTAAAATTTGTATGAAATAATTATTATTTCTATATGATCTATCAGATTTTAATGAGTTTCTAATAATAAATCTTTTATGCAATATTAATTGTTCGATTCACATAGTTACAGAGTTGAATAATAGGATTTTAATAGAATCCGATGACACGTGAATTAATCGACTACCAAAAGAAAGAAGTATATTTGGCTCGAAGCCGGAAGTTCGCGTTTGGCACGGATTACCGCGAATTTCGCGGATAATTCGCAGAAGTAACAATACATACATTTGAGCCAAATAGTAAACAATTGGTCAAATAATGCCAAGCATAATTTTATATTATAATATTATGTAATTGAACGCTCGATCGAACATTCGTGAAAAGAAATTTGAAATAATTGTAAAATTTTATAAATAATTAAATGCTGACATATCGATATTATAAATAGTCGATAACAATATTATGTGTTCTTTTATTATGAAAAAGTATAATAACGTCAAAAATTTTTTAAATAGTTGTTTTATGTATTATTTTTCATTTTGTTGATTTATATCATGTTCTAATTTCATGAATTTAGAGCGAATTTATGAATGTGAAAAACGAGATGGTAACTGTCCAGAAATTTTTGAACAATCTTATGTATTTAGATATTTATATTTTCGTTGATATTTTGCAATAGAAGTTTGCAAAATTTTTGAATTTGTATTACGTATAAATTTTGCTCTGTAATTTATTAAATCATGCTGACTGCAATGTTTTTAGACGAATTATGTGATGTTTTCAGATGTTTGCAGACGAATTATGTGATGGTATATAATTTATTAAATTCTAGAGAAATCAACGATTTAATTTTTGATTTTTTTTTTAAAAAATTGATTTTTAAAAATAATTAAAAATAATGAAAAAAGAAAATAAAGGTAAGAATTATAGTTTATTTCAAATTTGTTTTTAATCTTTTCTCATTCTTTATCTGAAAAAATTGACTTATTTAAAGAAATAAATGTTTTTATAAAACTATTATTTTAAAAAATGAAGTAATTATTACAATTAATTTATCTTGTTGTTTCCATATATATATTTTCTAAATATATAAACATCTATAATTGATGTATCACTAATAGTATACTTCAAAAGAAAATAGATATTTCAAAAGAACAATAACACTCTAACTGTACTTTTAATCGTACTTTATTAAAAGATAAGTCTAAGATTATTTTCTCAGAGAAAGAATTATTTTTTGTTCATTAAAGTATCTCTAATAACAAGATAAAGTGAATACGTACCAAAAGGCCTGATGGGATGTCGACTCCATAGATAGCTACGTTTAACAGGACTTAGGTAACTATCTCTGAGATAAAACGGAGTGGATTTCGCAGCATAACTTGGAATATAAGGAGCATAACTAGGATACCACCATGGGTCTCTAGTGAAAGCGCTGATCGGTGCCATTGCTGATGGCTCAAGGAGATCGAATAATGGTTTCTTGCGTAACAACGAAGGGAACGATGGTAAATAATCGTAATCGGTTACCAAGTTACCTGAAATTAAAAGTAATTTTCATTTACAGGTTTTTATTCATCTTTTTTAACATTGGACAATACGATAATTATAATATTTTATTATGGAATTTGAGATTTTAATGAATCATATTAAAAAATACAAGATAAATAATTTAAGATTTTTTAATAATTTAATGGAATATTATTATAAATTTCATAATTATATTCTGAATTTTGAGATGTAAATAAGAAACATTATAATTATATTTAAATAACAAATTAATATTTATATTTAAGAATGGTGAAAATATTTGATGTTTAAAAAGAAAAAGATTCATGAAATATAAAGTAAAATAATGAATAAACAAATTCTAATAATAAATGAGAGAAAGAAATTATTTAAATGACTGAAAATATTTCACAATTTCATCAGCAAATGATGAAACTGTGAAATAACCTAATAAGTATAAAAAATAGTGTAAAAAGATATTTCTATTCATGTAAAGAACAAATAACTCTTTAATCAGTATATAGAAACATTTCACTACATCAGCATAATAACTTCTTCGATTATGATTTCACTAAAATCCAAATTATGTATAAGTTTTCATATTTACATTAATAATCTTCACACAAATGTTCAACAATTTGTCACAAAGAGATAGCATAGCATGCAACAGAAATTGAATTGAATTTTCTTCTTTATTTTTTTCACTTATTTTATTCACACTTGTTATTAAACTTATTTCACTGATATTCTAATAAATTATGTGTGAAGATCCAATGTTTATGATGAAAACTTTTATATCAAATCAAACATCTGAGAGGAAGTTAAAGCAACGAGTGGTACTCACCGTGGATATCGAATAATCGTTTCGTACTGAGAGGAGGGCTAATATGCCGAGCCAACAAAGGCGATTTGCTTGGATACAGCTTGTCAATGTCTGCCAAGCGATTCAGATGATCAGCCCAAGCTTGCTCAGGGTCGAATGGTTTCGCTGTATTGTGATATTCATGGCAATGAAACAAAAATTCGTTCGTGGCAATCATGCATCCCTGTCTATCTCACCCTCCTGAACTTTTTGATGTTGGCTCAAAATAATTGGATATTCATTGCAATTATTCTAGTAAGTAATTTCTAGTAAGTTCATTTGTGAGCAACATTTTGGATATACATGTTATTTATTATTAGATTTAGAAAATTATTTATATTTCTAGACATAATAGAATAAAAATCCTAATGAAAATGCAACAATTTTAAAATTCTTGTATATAAGTATATTTATACTGAATTTTTTATACTTTGTAAATTTTTTTCTTAATTTTTTTTTAGCATTTTTTAATAAGTTCGATAGGGTTTGATCTATACAGAAACGCATCGATAAACTTATGCAACATCGAGAATTCAACAGTTCGTCAAGCATTACGTGACTTTTAACATTTAACGCGCGTTGTTATATGAAATATTGATTTGTAATTGAAGACAAGGCGAATTTCTCGATGTTACGTGCTTAAATAAATGAAGGTAAGAAGAGAAGACAAGAGAATTTTATCTTATAAAAAAATTCTTTGATAAATCATGATTAATAAATAATTATTTATATCTTATATGTAATATTACCATAGATATTTAAAAAAATTTTATTTCAATTTGATTTATCAATGAATTGTTGATAACTCTTATGATCTCAGTATATAAAATATAAATAAAAAATCGAATCAAATACTATAAATCCGATTCAATTTTTTGCATGGACTTGTCTTCGAGTAAAAAAAGAAATACAATCTTTAAAATACTTTAAGTATTTATAATATTTTTAATAAAATTTTTTTCATATAATAGAATGACTTGAAATCTTGGAAAGAGAGAATAAGATTTGTTTACTCGAAGAAGAACTTATATTCCATCGAGAAGGACTGATGATATTTTATAAAAAAAAAAAAAAATAACAGGTTCACATAAAAAAACATGTTACTAAACTATAGAAAGATTTGAGATTCATCTTTTTCAATTGTCTTTCTTCGATGAATCATTCTATATGAATTATCATATACTACAATCTACATGTGATCATAACACCTAATATGAAAACCGTGCGTATCATCGGTTTATTTTTCGCGAATTTGGCCGAAATATATCCGAATTATTATTATTCATTTGCGCTTCATTTTCTCTGTTTTAGTATTTTAGCTTAAAGCATTTATATAACGTAAAAAAAGATGTTTTTATCATTAGTAGCAATATTGATATTATTAAGCTATCATGCAATATTGTGAGTAATTTTAATAAAAAATATAGAGTGCTTTTTAGAGAGAATATAATAAAATTTGATATAATTTTGATAATATTATAATTAAAAAATAATAAAAAGATAAAAAATCATATAACATTTTTTATCCATACAATTTATTTTAAAGTATTTTACTCTCTAAAATATTTCATTCAACTAAAAGAATAATAAGTTAATAAGTTCTGTTAAATCATGTTCAATTGTAATCTGATAGAAACCAATAAGTAAAAGTACAAAGTGCGAATTACAAGGATTTATCCCCGTTTATAAATATTTCATTCTTTCAAACCGTGCATGTTTCTACCTCTATCTGCAAGCTATAGATATACATATGTATAATAAAGCCCATCGAAGCTCACGATTCTTTCCTTCTAAAAGAGAAAAACGAAACATTCGAGACGCTCTCACAAAAAAGAAATATAACACGACGCCACGTAACTATAAAAAAGTATACTAACCTGGTGAGGTTGAAAAATACCGCCTCAAAAAATCACATCATCCTCTCCGTTAAAAGTAGAGAGATAAAAAGTATGATATTTTCCAAAAATGTTTTTCTTTTTTTTTTCTACACTGCTTGTAGATCGCTTAATGATTTTTAATATTTAGAAACGCCCCAAAATGTTATTTCTGTTATTATTAGGAAGTCGTGGCTATCATCGAGATTGAACGAAATACAGATCAATTTTTTTTTACAATCTATCACCAATTCATCTTTATGATTTTATTAATTTGTCAAATTACTTTTAATTTGATTAATTTATGAGACACTATTTAGACACTATTGAAGGAAAGAATTATAATTATATTATGTCATTTTGTGGATATTTGCATAAAAAATTTTATATGTAAAGTGTATTAAATAGAAAATTTTTATTTAAAATAAAATAAATGCACACAAATAAATGCATTATAAGTTTGCACAATATCCACAATTATCGTACATAAGCTGATATAATGGAAAGGCTAAAGGGATTGGAATAAGAGAAAAAAAAGACATGCCATTTCCTGAAAAAGATAGAAATTTTTGGATCTAGCTGATTATCATTTGTTAGTCAGAGAAACAGAATACTTTACGCGTGCGTAATAAAGCGTGTATTAATTGGAGTGTCAATTGTTCCTCATCGTTTTTTCATCTCCTATGTTCAATTCTTTTCTATTTTATTTCTATTTATATTAAATTATATAGAAAGATAAAAATCGAATAATTGAATAATAAGTGGAGATAAGTGACGATGTTGAATTCAATAAATCAGTAATCAAAAACGCGAAAGCGTCGAGAGAAAATTTCCAGCTTTTTCAAGTTTGGCGGCCATATTGAATTTTCTTTTATTCATTCTTTTTGTTTTGTTTTTTTTTCTCTTCAATTCTAAATCTTATGACTATCTTCTTTTTATTAAATATAAATTCAATTCTTTGCTATAATTATGTTTGAATCGCTGCTGTATTCTTTTTTTTTACTTTCTTTTGCGATTATCTATATCAAATCAATTTTTTATTATTATTATTATTTTTTTTATATCTCGTTCTTTTCCAGATTATTGAGAATGCTTGTTACATGTCAATCAAACTGCGACCTCCACCTCAGCTGCAATAATTAATATCTCCTAAATATTATTTGTCATTATGGGCAAAAAAGCAAAAAAATGAAAAGTCCTTCAATTTTACACCAAAAAATGAAAAATCAAAAATCTGAAGCGCAAGCGAAACGCAACGAAAAATATTGTTGCATTCCAATATAAACTCGTCTATGAATAATTTGAATAACTATCTTAAAAAATACCACCAAAAATGGTAAGAAAAATAAATTTTTTCAAGAAATTTTGTTGAAAAAGGAAAAAATATCTATTCAAAATAAAAAAATATAATTTATTTATTAATTTAGCAAATTATAGTATTAAAAATAGAAAAATTATTTTCAATCAATATCTTCCTTAAGTCAGTTTATTTTATTAAATATTTCATATATATATATACAGTGTACAGCAGCTTTCTCGTGCTTATTATAAGCAATTCATAAGTAGTATTGGCCACTGTTTCGAGATGGCTTTGATCGTATTTCCTTTTCTCAGGCTCTTGTTGAACCATGGAAAATCGTGATATTCTCTCGACGATCGTCTGACTACATCGATGAAGATCCAAGCACTATATAAGCACTAGATGCATATGAAATCATTGCTTTCGTTGATGATGAGGAAAATGGATTAATACCGTGGCACGAGTAAGTGCATTGAGTATGATTTGAACCCTTATATACTTGGGTTTGATTTTTATGTATCTTTTGCAGGTATTGTACAATACAAACCAAAAGATATGAAATTAGATAACTTAAACAATTTATAATCTTGATAATGATATATTATATATAATGACATATATATATCATCATAATTATTTGATTAAAAATATAGTATATATATATATACTATATTTTTAATTAAATAATTATGATGAGTGAAAAATCATTTTATAATCATTTTATAATTCTTTATGAAAAAATTTACAAAATTTGAATTGAAAAAATTAGTATAATTTTATGCTTTTGGTTGATAATGTACCATTTAAAGTGAATAATTAGTTCAATTATTTGAAGATACTAATCTAAATTTTAAAATAGAGATATGACTTTATGCAATATTAAGAAAATACCAAAAATTAGAATGGGTTAAAAGATAGGTAAATTAGCATCGCGCAAAATGTCAGTATCCTTCCTTCGTATGCAATGACGAAGTCGTATTTGGGTACTAAGCGTGTTTCGCTGTTTAGTTTCTCTAGTCTGCCAGTGTCGTGCAATTTGTTGTCGTCTAAGGTTGCTCATATCGACGAGATTATTGAGATAAAGCCACTTGTTGGGTCTAGTGCCTGGAAAGAAATTAGAATCAGAGCTGCATGCGATTCGTTTATATTCCATTAGAGAACAGTAGCTTAGCTGGAGATGTTTTCATTCAACTGGACAACGAAGTGGGAAGACAGAAACGTGGATGATGATGATGATGATGATAATAGTGTGATCGATGATCGATGAACGATGATCCACGATGCCTGGCCACATTTCTGTCTGTCTTCTGATCGTAGATTGTCGGCATTTCCATCCATCGATATTTTCATGTTGATGATGTCAACATGAGATACATCCACCGATGTTTAACGTATTATTGTGATTGGTCGTATTAATTATATTAATTTAATTATTAATTCACTGTTGAATGTTGCCTCTATAAGGACTTTCAATCACTTAGTACGAGCGTCGATCACTTGTTACGTTTAATTTATTTAAATTTTTCAATTTTCATTTAGATTTATGATTTTTAGAAACAGAGATGGACATTATCTTGAGCAGCTATTTACAATTTTTAATTTTTTATTGTTATTGTCATCGAAATTTATATAGATTATTTATAGATTATATAGATTATTTTGTCTGACAAAAATTAATTAATTAATCAAGGCTATTAGGAATTAAATTCAATTATATTATTTTCTATTATTATTCTATATATATAAAATCACATAAATAATTTTTTAAAAATTTATTATTGTTTTAAGTTATATCATATTATTAAATTTATATGTTTTATTTTGTTTCAGTCATAGTGCTATAGATGCATAATATCACATTATGTAAAAGATATGCACGTTAGTATCCAATTATATTATTTGTAATGGAAGAAGCAACCTTGAACGGTTAATTGATTTTCGACAGACTGTAGCATATCAATTCATCATATCTGCTGCTAAATTATTTTCTATAAATTATTATTATTACTTTTTAAAATTGCTTATTCACATTATAAGACAACATATTGAGTTGTATTTAGTGTATATGAAGATCTGTAGCACATGTTATATTATCGATTTAATGATACAGAAATTATACTAGTATCACAAATGATTATTGATTATTGATGACGTACTATCTACGTTTAAATAATTTTTAATAAACTTTTTTATTATCATGATCGAGTTAATCGTTAATTGATTACTAAAACTATTTCTATCTCATCATGATATATATTAATTTAAACACTAATGAACACCAGTAGAGCGTTGATCATCAGTGGATGTCAAGTGCTCCGTTCTTTTTTTGTCAATTGAATCTTATTTTTCATTTGAAAAAAGGAAAAATAATATATCGTATTATTTTAAAAAGAAAAATAAAAATGAATCCAGTTTAACGAATTATATAATCGCGAGGCAGACAAGTTTTGGGGCACATTTTAAATATAATTATATATATTTATACGTATGTATAGATGCATTTTTATATAGCGATATAAGTATAATAACTTAGATACAAAGTGCATGGAGTAAAATAAATTAGTATTACACATATCATGACATGATTTCGTGTACATGAAGAGGTATTGAGACACGGATTATAGAATTAAATTATGAATTTGAGATAAATTAACACGATAAAAATACGTATATGTCCGAGAATACATATACATTTTACATGTCGAATAGGGATGATATATAATACAAAAGTTTTTTCAAAAGGGTGAAGGTAGAACATCCCATATATTTTACATTTTCTTGTTTCTTTTTACTCATTTTCACTTTTTTTCTTTCTTTTTTAGTCACGATTGAGGTGCAGGCAAAGGTGGAGGGCTTTTCTAAGGATACAAGACGGATCTTCCAAGATGGCGTTTTTGGCTTCTGAAAAAGACTTTGGAGGGAAAATTCGCAAATTCTGGAATATTTACACCTCCGACAAAAATGTTTTTGTCGATTGCCTTTCTTTTTTTTTATTTATTAATTTTATTATTATTAATTGTTTGAACTTTATTCTAAATTGTTCATTTGTTCAATCAAGGTAGAAGCCAAAAACACTTGGTTACAAATTAATGAGAAGAACTTAAATTATTAACTAAGGAAGAAAACCCCGAGAACGAGCAGTTATATTAATTGGATTCAATGGTACAGCGACGATGATGCTTTCGTTCCACATTCTCATGCGTTTATTTCGTTCATTCTCTTTTTCCTTCTCACTCAGGTCTTTTTTGCTTTCATTATTTTTTTCTTTTTTTTTTGCTTTACTTTTTGTTATATTCTCCTCTCTCTCGTTCGTAGACGTTCGAGATGCGTGTGTAGTACAAGAACATTTTAAGCTTTCCAAACTTTTCGTTTCGTTTCGCGTTTTACTTTTTCGATTCTTTCTCTTTGTTTTTTTTTTTATGATTTTTATATATAATTTTTTTGTTTTTATGACGTCGTTCACTCTCTTTGGACTTTTGCTCAGAGTTCTTTAGTACGTACCAGGGATGAAGCGTTCTACAGGTTTGTATTGATGCGGGTAGATCTGCCTCGGTGAGTAACCATAGATCTCACGGTGAACAGGCAGGTACCTTGATAAAATAAGAATTCATTTTTATTAGAAAAAATATCAGAAAAGTATAATTTACTTAAATATATTGCTGCCCTTGAAATATCAATCAATTTGATACATTTTTAATTTAGTTGTAATTTATAATGTATTATATAAAGTTATAAGTTTCATTAGAAAATTCTTAAGTATTGATTTTTATGTAGTCTCGGTAAGAAATTCTAAAATAATCTTACCTGTATCCAGGAACGTTGATGCGATCAGCTGCGTGGATGGGATTTTCAAAGATAGATTTTCCAAATGGCCACGAGGTGGAATGCAGCTCAGGGTAATCTGAGCGGAAAATACTGCGGGGTCTGTGTGTGTGCTCAGGGGCTCTGATATCATCAGTGCCTGTCATTATCAATAATTTTATTATCATGAATTTCTTCAAGGTTATATATTCTTACATCTTTATACATTTTAATATTATAATATAATTATGAAATATAAAATACAAATAATAATAATGATAATATGAACATATATCAATAAATCTGGAAGATTTGGAAGCACATGAACATAAATTATAAAAGAAATTGAACAATTTAAAAAAAAAAATTAAAAAAAAATTCAAATTAAAAAGAAATGAAATGAAAAAAGTTTAATTTAAAATTATTTAATCTTTGTTAACAAACAATGGATTACCTTTTAAAGCTCGAACATAACTTTGCCAGAATCTGGCTTTCCTTGTGATGGGCTCGTTGCGCCCAATCATGTCGAGATTGCTTCTAAAGCGCGCGTCCATTTTACCGCTCTACTGAACTGCTAAACCACTCGTTTGCTAAAAAACAAATTATAAATTAAATTATAATAGTTTTTTTATGATATTTGTGAGTAACTCTATTTCTTTTTTCTTCTCTTTCAACATATTAAACATATTTTTCCGCTTAATGTACTTATATATTTCATATCAGGAAAATAAATGATTTTGATTTAAATAATGTAGGAATTGCTCTTTCTTGGCGTAAATTATTTATATTAATAATAAATATAAATTTTAAAATTATTAAAAAATATTAATCAAAAATGTTAATTATTAAATAAATCTTTTGTTAGTTATATATATATTAAAATTGGAAAATTTAAAATTTTTTATATTAAAATTAGATATTTTGAATATCTAATTTTGAGTATTAAATATTGAGTATTAAATATGATAATGTTACAGTTTAGGGCTTGTAATACTAGCAGACATTGAATGCGCTAAAAATAAGGAACTTATGGATGATAATTCGCAAAGGTGCTTGTTGGCATTCTGTCGTTTTCTAAGTATAGTACACACATTTTTCGCGGTCGATTTCTTCATCATTCTTGTTAAACATGATATAATTATGTATCCTTACAACTACTATTTAAAATTCAGATAAAAGTTCTATTCAATATAACCATATAAAGACTAACATTATATTGACATTAGATTTTATATTGATTTTATATTTTATATTGACATTAGATTTTATATTTAATGAAATTATATAATAACATATATCTTTATATATATATGTAAAATTAATTATATTTTCAAATTTTTTTTTTAATTATTATAATATCAATCAATGTTTATATTTTTTATAATTAAAAAAAATATGTAATACATATGTAAATTTAAATATCAATAAAATATTTCATTAAATAAAATGCGGAAGCGATAATCATGCGAAAATCTGATTGTTCCGTTTTCGAATAGCGAATAGTATTACGTGTATTACGATTGGTTGCGGCATTGCTTGGATCAGCCAATCGAAGACTGCGACACAAACAGGAGCATCGCCTTTTCTTTTTGTTGACGCAATGGTGTCGCTAAATTTAGTAACGCGCGTACTTCATACTCGGCCTGGATCATTCGAACGCTTTCGCACGTATTCCTATTTCATTCTCGGCAAGAGCGATCGAAGGTCATCGGAAATAAATTTGGAATACGTGATCTAAATCCTCGTCCATTAATGCTTGTTTCTGGCGACCGAATTAATTTCTTCGTAATTGTATAGTTTGGTTAATCACTGAACATATTTCTATAGTAATTGAATTGATTGTTGGAACTTAATGAATGTTGATATATTATTCAAGTTATTTTAATTAAGAATTATGATTAAATATTACAAGAAACAAAATAATTACACGTTTGACGGATTTTCAAATTTATAGAAATATCAAAAAAATAAAAGAAATATATATATAATTATATAAAAATGTAAAAAGTCTTAAAATATATAATTATTTTATAATATTGTATACTTTATAATATTGAATGTTGTAAA
This sequence comes from Apis laboriosa, assembly GCF_014066325.1. Lineage (NCBI taxonomy): Eukaryota > Metazoa > Arthropoda > Insecta > Hymenoptera > Apidae > Apis > Apis laboriosa. Next base: position 1,862,003 of record NW_025223292.1, on the reverse strand, counting down.
TATTATTAGGAAAAAATACTTTATATTCAAATTTTTTTCATAATTTAAAATATTGGCGCGATTTTGTTATATAGTATAATTGTTGCCAACCTTAAATTTTAACTCCGTATTTAACAAAGAAAATTATTATAAAAAATCGAAAATTTACTATCTAATTTTTAATAATCAATTGATTTCTTTTTAATATCGAAAATAAGAATAATATAATGTACATTAATATTTAATAGTAATTTTTTTCTATTTAAAAAGTTTGATATATTACTAATATGAATGTTTGTTTTTTAAACATTGGTACACCTGAATTTGAAATAGTTGTTTAAACGTTCGGTTGAAAAAGTGAAGTGCAATTTGTTATAATGTATCAATTAAATTTTTAATAATTAAGTGAAACAAATTCTTAATAATTAAGTGAAACAAATGTGCAAAATGAATTATATCTATTAAAAGGTTAGTTGTTTCTTGGTATATTTATAAATATAGTAAAATTACAAAGAAAATTTTATAACTTGTAATGTAGCTACTTTTGATTGAAGATTTGAATATTTCGTTTCGATATAAATGTATTATTATAGAATATTTGTAGAATATATTATTAAATATCTTTAAATACTTTATATAAAGCATAAAAAAAATAATATACATGAACGTATATTCATTTTTATGTGCAATTATATTTTAATAAAAATTAATATTAATAATAATTGCATTACAATTAACAGTAAAAATGTTTTATGATAAGAAATTTTTCTACCATATAATTCAAAAAAATAACCTAAATATTTTCTTTTCTCAATTTCAATCTTAAGATAAAATAGAATAATAACTAGTATTCTATTACACTAACAGATGTCTCTGGGGGCTACATTAATGGAATCATTCTTCCAATATTCAGGATTTCATCAGAAACAAGTATGTGCAATTTTCATTTTTTTTACATTATTATCAAATATTATCAAAATTTGAAGTTATTAAGTACTTTAAATTCTTATTTATAATAAATTTCAAATTATTTTATTGAATATGGTATCACATAATAAAATCTATTGTATTATTTATATACATATATATATATATATATATATAATTATACTATATTCAATAATACATTATTATTATAAATTTATTTTCAAAAAGTAGTAATAGTATAAAAATTAATGATACAAAGATTCATACAATTCTATTAATTAATAATTAATCTAATAATTAAATAATAATATTGATTTTTATATAATAATAACAAAACTGCCATAAGATTGTTAAAGATAACCAACAAATTTTTAACAATCAATTTTAATTCATAATCTAACGTTACAAAACCAATAAATAATGCATTTAATCGTTAATCTTGCATTAATTTGTATATTTTGGAATTAAAATTAATATTATAATTATATATTTATTAAAATTAATATATTTGATCCAAAGATTGATCAAAATTTATGGATCCTTATAAGCGGTAGTATATATACACATCCACGCGTTCGTAATTAGAGGAAAAGAGAAAATAAAAAAAAAACTAGGTGGTCGTAGCCACAGAACGATGCTTTGTGACGTAAGAGTCCCGGATTCGCGGTCGCTATATTTAGGATGCCCGGGCCCCGGTCCGTTTTTAGTCGGAAACAGGTGGACATCCAAGCTGTTCGAAGACAGCATAGCCGACGAGTTTGACTTTGACCGATTTTCACGAACCCTCCATTGGAATGGACTCCTTTATGTCCGCGGCAACGATAATGACCCATTAAACAGCACGCGGTTACCCTTGAGTCCATGGGATTCCATACGGGATCCAGAAGATCGATTTGATCGAATTTGTTTGTTATTTCACGGGATTGATTATTTGAAATTGATTATTTGATATTATTGATTATTTGGAAATTTTTATGCGATTTCGAATTATTTTTAAGATAACGATATTCTTCCATCTTAGCATAAAACTAATTCCTCTCAGAACTTGTTCAAATCTTGTCTATTCCTATCATCTATTAAAGTTTCCCTTACTTTTCGTTTTTCTTTTTGACGAGAAAAGAAATTCGAGAAAGAAAAACTTTGCACGGATAATCAACAACAATTATCAACAACTTTCCTACGAGGAATTAAATAAAATTCATTGAAAAATTCACAAATTTATCAAATTCGATTTGTTCTTTCTTATGAGTAGCTCGAATTAATTCGTTATTTTTTTTACTCGTCATTCTTCGAATAAGATTTATCCGACACTCGGTGGGCACGCGTGTAATCTAGATGACTGCCAAAAATAGCCACGGTGCGATCAAGCAAATAATCCGGGGCGTAGGTCCAAAAATTGAAAATACGTGGCCGGTGTGACTTTTCATTTGCTGGCTTAGAACCGCGTTATGTTCTCACCCAGCTGAGTTCCACTTCCGTGCGTCATCGCGTATGCGTTATACGTTAAATGGCGGCCATTGGGAATTGAATAACACGAGACGTTTGCCAGACTACCGGCCAGACACGTGGATGAATCTCGATGACAGCTGATAGCGTTAGGTGCCCCCGACACCTGTTACCTATTGTTTCATTGTCGCCTGCCAGTTCGATCAATCAGAACACGTATCACAATTGAACAATTGTTCAAGGCTTGGCTTTGATCTGCGGATTCTTTGGATAAGTCGACTTTCGAACGCGATTGATTGGGAATGTTTCGTATTTCGGGTTGGGTTTAGAGAGATTAATTTTGTTCGGAGGTTTTATTTTAAATATAGAATTCGATCGGTATTAAAATTGTAAATTTAGATCGGAAGAGATGAAATGATCGTAAAAATGTTAGTGATAATTTAAAGATTGTATAAATTATTTAAACGAGACATTATGCTTTAAAAATGTCAATCTTTCATCGAACGAATGTTTTACGATTTAATCTTAAGCGTGTTTTGCGAATATTTTGTATTACGTTTAATTAAATTTAGATTGAAAGAAATTGAATAGAGAATTGGTCACAAAAGTGTCAATAAATACTAAGATGTTAATTATTGGAAAGTGAAAAGTTATATATTCTTCTAAAATAAGAAATAGAAAAAATAGAAATAGAGAAAAAAATTTTTTGATTTATAGATTTTTAACATCTTATATTATCTATCAATTTCATTTTCGTGCTAAAAATTTGTTAAAGAACGAATTTTCCAAGTAAGTTTCTTCTTCTGTGTGGCTTCGCGTGACTCGTTAAAAGGTGCACGAGAATGTATCAGGGTCTGAGGAAACTTTAGCACGTCGGCCTTCAATGTTGAAACTTTAACTATTAAGCGGAGACAGTCAGCTTGACACATTGCGGTGAAACGTGAGAAGCGGTTTCTCCCAGAAAATATTAAATGTCTGGTTACATCAAAAGTTTCCTTTGACGTTGCTCGAGTAGACAATCAGAGAATAGAAACTTTTTAAAAATCAATAACATTTAATAAATCATTAATATATATTATTGTAATTTTGGCTATTTATAGTAAAGTTTATCACTTATCTGAATTTTTATTTGAATAATTTTTAATTTGCGTGATATTTAGAAAGTAGATAATAGAAAATTTAAGTAAAGAGATTTGGACAACTAATAGACACAAATATCGTATCCAAATGTAGTATCTCAGAAATGCAAGTTGAATTCTTGAATAGAAATAGTCACAAATGTAAGGCAAGGTCAAGTAGATTACTGATTGTTTATAAATATTGAATCTACCTATAAATAAATAATAAATGTTCTATATTTTTTTTTCAAAACAAATAAAAAGTCACATTTAAAAAAAGAAACTGAATTTCACATGAAAACAATATTGAATCTATTTATTATGTAATATATATATTTAAAAATATTCAAATTAAAAGATCAAAAGTTAAAAACTTATTTGCATATTCAAATTATATACTATTTTTTTTTAATAACAAATATTTATTATATCTCACTAATATTAAGCTACATTCCATTTATTTTAAGTTTAAACTCCAATATTTTTAATTATAGATTAGATTATTATAATTTTAAAAAATTTGTTGGAATTTAAATCTCGGCAAATATGACAAGGAAATTGAAATGTTGATAACAGAGACGTCAGTCGGCTATGATTGTTTTGATTCAAAGTTTTGTCACTAGACTAGAAAGTTACTTTTTTGCAGCGTTATATTTAGCCAGATTGGCCGAAAGTAGTGACGCCTTAATTCGGTCAGACGCGTAGTTTAGCTTGTCAAACGGCGCGAGGCGCCTCTTGGCACTTGTGACGTATTCTATGATATTAAGAGAATGAGCAATCTGGAGCGTGTCATTTTGATCGTTTGTAATTTTATATTCGTCTTTTTAAAATCTAGATTTCATCAAAATCATGCACGGTTTCTTTTTCAACCTCAAGATTTAGAAAATTTTCAGTAACTAAGAGTATAAATGAAAAATAATTTCCTGCAAAATATTCAACGATTTCCTCAACAATTATTTTCTAAATATATCTTAACCTTATAATTCGTAAAATTTCTATTAACTTACATAGGGAATAAATTTATATTTATTTATTACTAAATCCAATAGTAATTTTATTGTTCAATTATTTTCTCAAAAGTATCATTATCAGAAATATTTCAAAGATTTATTAATTTTTGATAACATTTGAGGAACAAATGAAAATTAGATCATCCAACCATATTCGGTTAGCAGAAAATGTTTTGAGTAGGAAAAAAATTATAGAAATAGAATTATAATATGCTACATAATTTAAAAAATATAAATCACATAAATATATATATGTATTATTCGCTAAATTTTATGCCTTTACTGTATAACATAAATACATGTATATATACATATATATATATGTACGTGTGAAAAAAAAGTATTTCGCGTTTAAGCCGCAGAAAGAGAGCGGCTATAACAGACACGTCGGACTTGGCGGCATCCCGTGGATATTTTTATCTCGACAGGCATGCCGCGTAGCGTTACGTAACTGCCAAACAAATCGCTGCCAATTATTATAAACAATTTGTTCGGTTGTGTGATTGGCACACACATATACACGCGTACCAACCCATCGTGTATCTTCAGTAAGTTTGTACTATCTTTTGAGAAACACGCGGCAAGGAACGGCTGGTCTGCCTTGAATTGGTATGCGATAGAAGCGAAACCGAGACGTGAGTCGCGCCAACTATTACAAACGCGCTTCCACGAAATTAGAACTTCGATTCGGAACCGTGGTTATGTATTATTCGATCGATCGATCGTTGAACGCACTGAGACACTTATATTTTGAAACGTTTTGTATAATTTTATAATAGGTTTATAGGTTATGGTGACGATAACTTTTCTACGTATATTCTATAATTTCATTACTTCTATAATTTCATTACTATTAGTCGTATCTCTTTTTATTTTAGATTTCGTTTGATAATGAGATAATATGTTCTACATTATATGTTATTCAATCGTGCCACGCTCAAGAACGGGTGTTATAATGTAATGTCACGCGCAATCGGTAATATTGTCATGCATGTATTACCATAGTAAAAAACATAGGGCGTAAACAGCAAGGGATATATTTTTTCTTTCCATAAATGAGACTGTAACGATTATTTTTTTATATTTTAAATTAATCCAATTTTTGTTAATTATAATTACTTTATTAATCGATTAAGTGAAATAATAATACTTGAATCGTTTTCGTCTCAAAGGATTATTGTAGAGAGATCATCTTTTCATAATTCTTATTCGCATCGTTAGTAACATTAATCCTAATTAGTCCTAAAGAAAAATGCACACAAGGATGAAACAATCAAAACAAGTAATACAATAAAAAAAAAATCTGTTTAGGTTAATGGAAGAGCAAATTCCTACTAAATATACGCAGAGGACAAGCGTAGGCGTAGCCATGTCCAGTCAGGTGTTCTTTTTTCCTTTTTTTTTTCCCTCTTTTTCACTGGCGCACACATGGAGAACGGAATAATACCGCGAACGTGAATCCTTAATCTTCCCTTTGAAGGAATCGTTCCTCTTGGTATCATCCGCGATTCAGCCTCAAAGAGCGTCGCACTCACGGTTATCTATCTCTTTCTCGTTTTTACGTGATTTGTTTCTCTTTTTCTCTGCCTTTCTCGAAATAATTGAATCGTTACGCGATCCCACGGTCAAATCAAAAAAACTTTTCTCGATCGTTCTCGTTTTTTCTTTTTCAATAAGTAAAGAAATAGAATAAAAATAGAATAGAGAAAAAGAAGAAGAAAAAAAAGAATCAATTGAGCAAAGAAACTGTCGTATGTCGGTTGTTCGGTGATCGATTGGAAATTAGCCCTTTTACCTAAGTATTTCGGACGACCGTTCGGTTCGGGGATTGGACCTTAGACTGGGCGGCTGCCGCCAAAAATGTGGACTAGTATACCGAGCGTCGGTACGGTGGCGCCGACCTGTCGGCGAGTTTCCGCGACTCGCCACGCGACATTTATGGCACAACCCCCGCCAACGTGACGCGATTGGTCGATCAGTCCGCGCGTATCTTCATCCTCTTCGCCTGACCACTGCGCCTTTCCTCTACTTGTTCCTACCTCGTTGGCGTTTCCTCACGGTCGCCTTACGCCCACGCTTTTCTGTTTTTCTTTCTTTCTTTCTCTCTTTTTTTTCCTGTAAATATCTGCGTGTCGTTAGAAACGTATTTTTATTGGATTGAAAAAGCTATCTTTTTATTTATTGAAATTTTAGGATTAGATACTTTCTTGGTTGATTCTTTTTAGAATCAATGAATAATTCTATAATCGTAGTATGACAAAATTATGATTTAAATAAAATCAGAAAAATAAAAGATCCTATTATTTTTTATGTAAATATTATAAAAAAAAATATTATTTTTTAATGGAAAAAAATTTCATGTTATATATAATAGTTGTTTTAAATGCTATAATAATTTATTTCAAAATACTTATATTACTAAATTTCGAACAATTAGCTGTGATATTTAATAATTTGAAATTCGTAGATTAGAGAAACATAAATGATGGTATCTATATAGAGATTTATTTTAATGATCTTTAACTGCTATATTTTCTTACAGTTAGATATGTACCAATATATGCATTAGTGATCGATTATTATTAATGGTCATAAGTGAATGACGAGAATTTATGAGAAAATATTTATATACATAATTTGCGTGCAATTGAGGTTGTCAGATATCGATGATTCGAGAATACATTTTCATTCAGGAAGTAGTTTGTTTCTGTCATTGTTCCGCGTAATACTTTCAAATTTAAGCACGTGGAACATAAAATATTTTGAGATTAATACGTGTTAACTGTAAAGTAAAGTAAAGGAACGCACGTGGATCTTGAGTCTTCTATTAATATTCGTTGGCGCTAGTGTGCTACTTGATTCGTGGTTATTTAAAATAAATTTCAATAGACAATTTTTATGAAGGTTGAAAAATTGCAAAATTATAATTCTTATTTATCTTAGATAGTACACGTTAAATACATTAGCATTATCTAAGATATATATCATATTAATTAATATTTAGCGATATCTCAGATAGTACAATTAAATATATTAGCACTATCTTAAATAAATGAAAAATTAAAAAATAATAAGTAATAATATCATATATTAAATATATTTAGTGATAATAGAAATTATAGTAATTGTTTTAATATATGAAATATTTTTTCATTAAAAGAATAATATTCATAATAATAATATTCATAATAGTTTTAACATTTTAAATAATAAAATAAAATGTATAATATAATACAATTCACATTCCTATTCACCAAAAATAAGATAATTATAATTCGTAAACAATTATTTATTTATATTTGCAACAGAGAATCAACATTAATATTGTATACAAAATAACATTCATAGTAATAGATCATAAGACATTGATTTGTAAATAATCGTCTGAGCATTTGATCGTGAGTCACTATCTAATTAGACATTATGCGACGTGATAAATCATTAATACTTCATTACCATATTAGGAAAAACTTCTAGCAATCAAATAGTCCATCGGGATGAATCATTAACAAAATATTAATGTAAAAAAAAAGAAAAAGAATAAAACAATAAGATTACATTACTGAATATTATTAATTAAATATTATATAATAATAATATAATAAATATAATAAAATTAAATAAATTCCATACCAAAATAGTACCTACCTTAGAAGTTAGAGACTTTTGTCACTTCTTATTTAATTTACTCTTTCTCAATAAAAATTATCAGAATAAATTCATGAAAAGAGAAAATAAATATCTTCTTTCTCACAAAAATATCGAAATCGATAGATATTTGGTAATAATAATTTTGCAACACATCATTTTATAATTTGACAAATTTCGTATTCCGAGAATTGGCGGATGTTTAGCTATTCTTTATTGTTCTCGAATTAAACAGGGATATTAAACGCACAGTCATATCTAAATGCTGACAAGCGTCAGGCCAAATTGACATTGGCAATATCCGATACTTGAATCCTTGAGATGAGGCCTTCTCTAAGGTTGTATACGTATATTCGTTGCGAAAATGTCATTGCACGTGTACGTTATACGAAATATTCATTTCAGAATATAATTTTCACACACTTTTCACACCATTTTCACAATTTTCCCACGTGTATGTTCTCTTGGATAGAAATGCATAAAGTTCACGCTTGACATGTTTTTATTCGGTTTTCTTGGTTCTCGTTGCTCGCTTGTTGGTTGGTTTCAGATGTCACACGAGGATGGCGAATTATTTAAGAAATGCAAAGTATAGGATGAATCATTTAAAACTCAAAATAACTTTTTAATGATACGAGATAATAGGCAGAGAAAAAAATTAATATTAATTCCAAAGAAAAAAATGTTTATTTCTCAAAATAATGTATTTAAAAAATTTTTGAAGTAAATATTGAAATTAAATAAAGTGAGTTAAGAATTTGAAATTCCTTTAATAATTTATGAAGTGATTACTCTTGTATTTTATCTTTTCTTTTCTTTTTTTCTGGAATAAGATTTCGTAAATATTTAGTTTGTTCGATAAATGACACAATGAATCATTCTCATGTTTTGTAACAGTGATCTCAACTATTCAGTTAAATACAACAATTATTTTAAGCGAGAGAGAGAGAGAGAGAGAGAGAGAGAATCTTAAAGGAATTCATTTCGCTAAAATTAAATTATGAGAATAAAAAAAAAGAAGAAAAATTATAACAAAGATAAATATAAATAGAACAAAAACGATATATAATTTAATGAAAATTTAATTTCATAAATTTTGAAAAGCAAAATCATTTATGGAAAGAAATTTCATCGCGCAATCATTTAAACACGTTTCGATCTAATTTGCAATTCAAATTCGATGAAAGAATGACAACAACAAGATCAATTACGCATCGTTTTTATCTCGTTCTCGATTTTATCCATAATTCAACAAGGAGAGCGAATCTCCTTAATTCTGTTTAAAATTAATGGCCCACCATTATTAGGAATTTATCAAATCGAAAACGTGATTGATCAATGAATTTAATCTCGACATCGTTGCAAATACATCTGTTTAAAAACATCCGAATGACGTCGATTGATCTTTAAATCGTACGTCACTGGAAACGAAAATACAATGATGAACGTGATGACGCGACTGGAGTACATCTTCTCGCCACTTAATATACGAATAATGGAATTTCCTAGTATTCAAAACTTAGTCGTATCGTAATTTCGTTATAAGATGATCCAATTTTAAAAATTGATACTCGATTTTTACGATTCTGAAAAAAATTGAACATGATGAACGGATGTTAAAAAAATTTTATGATTCAGAAAATTACTGAATTTTTATTAAATTAAATTAAATGATCTTTGCGATTTGAAGTATTACTCGTTACTTCAGAAATTTTTTTTTTAGTGGATTATTGTAGTAATTTCTACGATTAACAAATTTGATAGATTTTTTTTTTAATTTTTATCTAGATTAAATATTAAAGAAAGCATCTTGAAATTTGGAGTATCACTATTATAAGATTCTTCTATTAAATATATATAATTTTCCAAAAAATTTTTATTTCCTAATTTCTTAATTTTTCAACGTATAAAATATTCAATAAATAATCCTTAGATCATTTTACTTTTTGAAGTAAATAGCTGTCTTCCATTATTCCTCTAGATAATTATTTTATTTAAATTTATTTTATCTAAAAAAGAAAAAAATGAGGAGGAAAGAATATTAAAACACGTTGAAGAGAGGCGAGCTGATAGGCAGCTCGTAAGAAGAACGGAAGAAAGGTGATCTTTCAGATTTGGCACTCTTCGGTCATTCGCGACGACCTCCTAGCACGTATATACCGGGTGTTCTAAATGCAACTCTATTTTCGTTCCCTGTACCGTTCGACCCAGCGATACGGATCGGGATGAGGCGTATTTATTTTCAATTCGGCCACGGCCAGACTCGAGTGGTGTTGATAGACCCCCATGACGCGTTTTATACAGTCACAGTCACTTGAATCGATCCATTATCTCTTTCCAATTTCTCTTTCCATTTCTGCGCAAAGAAGATTTATTATCCTGTTATTGTATTATGTTATTTAAAAAAAGAAAAAAATTCACTCAATGGTATTACGTAATATTTATAATCCCCCATCAAAAAATTATATTAATTTAAATTTCCGTTTTTCGTTGCATTTATTTTCGTTTAAAAGATTAATTATCGCGTTATTGTTCTTGAATTATTTGTGATTAAATGCATAAATGGTATCGCGAGATATTTATAAATATCCATTGAAAAATTATATTAATTTAAATTTTCGTTTTTCGTTAGACATTTGTCTTTCTTTTTTTTTTTTTTTGAAAGATTAATTACATTTCATATTAATTTTCTCTCTCTCTCTCTCTCTCTCTCTCTCTCTCTCTCTCTCTCTCTCGATATTTTTGGATGATGACCGTGTTCGAAACTTCCTTTCTCTTTCACGAGAAGTGCAACAACCTCTAATTAGATCGAAAATTAAACGAAGACCGATAAGTTCTGCTGAGCTCATCTCGAAGTAAACTGCAGTAGACATTCTAATCGTAAGTTGCACAAGAGGGCGTATATTTCCTGTTGGCACAGTAATAGTACACACTGGTTACACGGTAGTGGAAGAAGGACGATTGCGAAAGTTTCGATCTAGAGAATTGTAACATTACAGTTTGTACACAATATTATGTAGTGATCAATTTTTTAAAATTATTTGATTATTAGGTTTTTAAAATTCGTTAAGATATATATTCGTAATTTATATTCGTAATAGAAACTAAATATTTATATTTCTTCGTTCAGCAAAAAAATACTTATAATTGCGTAATAAAAAAAATGCCAATTGACGTTTCGTTTTTATTAACTAAAATAAAATGGAAGATCTATATTTTTTACTTCCGATTTCCGTAGCTTTTATCAGTTAAAATCTTGATTTGGAAGAAAATCTTTTTGAAAAATAGGGAAGAGAAGAGAAAGAGAGAGTAAAACATAATAAAATGATGATTGCAAAATTAATTTGAATCATAAAAATAAATGGTTTAAACTCAAATAGATTAAAATTTACAAAAATGTAATTTTTCAACAATTTTTAGGGAAAAAATTGTTTTATTTTAATAATTCATAATATACATACATATTCTAAATTGATTGAATTCTTTTCAAGTTTCTAAATTTTGTTTAAATCGATCAATAATAATTTTTCGTGTAAAAAGCAAGCAAACCCATAAACGTTACAGCCTAATTCTCAGCGTTTGACCTAATTCTCTGCTCACGTTTCAAATTTAGACGTCTACGTTTTGCAGCACCCACATCCTTGTCATCACGTACAGGGTGAAACATTTTGTTCGACTTGTTCATGTCTCGAGATTTCCATTAAAATATTTTCTTCTTTATAATTTTCTCGTCCTTCAAACGAGTTCATTTTTCATATTTTCACGTATCCATTTTTATTTTTTTATATTACCAATAAGATTTTTGAACTTTTGACTATTTCCTAGAAGTAGAAATGGTTAACAGAACAATACATAATAATAATAGACAATAATAAGTAATATACACAACAATGATAACAAAAGAAATTTACAGAAGATAAATGAAAGGGCTATATGTACAAACAAAAAACAATAATTATATGATAAATAAAACTTTTCATATTTCATTTTTTTATTTTTTTTTCAACTTTTTTAGTTAATATTCAGATACATATTTCAAAATCTATATAAAAATAACATTGAAATATTTCATTTTAATCATTTTAATATCAAAATTAACTTTAGATATAATATCGTTACATTACATTCATAAACTATTTTTTTCCAACTTTGTAATATAAAAGAATCATGATAAATTACAATATAAAATTCTACAGAATTAAAAAAAATAATTCACAATATAAGAAGCTCTTTTTGATTAAAATACTCGTCAATGTCCGTTCGAGAGATTAATTAAAAATTGTCGAAAGAAAAGAAAAAAAAAAAAAATACTAGAAACGATAAATATCCATTTGCATTCGATGTGGAGAAAATAATTTTCACCAAGATCAAGGCGCGATGATAAAAGTTAAAAATCTCTTCTAAGGATATAACGTGGGTGTATTCGAATTGCGAAACACGATGAATGAGACGGTTAGTTAAAATTGTACCTATGACGAAGGTATTCGCATCGCGGATCGTGGAATCTTCGCTCGTGCACCGTGGCATAACAAACATCCGTGCATCGTGACCATACTACATCTCCGCCAACGCGTCTAATTTTACACGTGCCCCTATCCTGGAATCAATTCCAGTTATGGTAAATGATACAGATATTTCCGGGATTATTTAGTCATCGGTGGATTATTCAAATGTAGTGACGCAAAGTGGAATCAAATACGTATGCTATACGTTGTATTCTATTTTTTGTAGAATGGATATAGATTCAGATAGATATTGGATGCTGAAAATTATAGAAAAATTATAGATCGGGATTTAATTTTGTTTCAAATGAAATCATGAAAAATTTGTTATTAGATTACAAATATTTAAATATTACAAGAAGCATTAATTCAAAAACTACGAATCCAAATCAAATTGACTGATTCTCTTGATAAAATTAATTTTTTTATAATGATGATTCCGAGACACGTGAAATTGGGGAACGTCACTTTGAGGATTACTTATTACTTATTCGTAAATTTTATCGTATCGAGAATTCGATATCTCATTTCTTTGAAAATTCTATTTTTAACCGAACTTGATACATAAAATTTTGTGCGAAATTAAATATTGATCCAGCATCTTTCGATTAAATCGTAAAACTAGAAATTAATGTTACTTTTCATTCAAATAGAAACAAGATAATATACATATTTATCATCTGTAAGCAATATTATATTATATTTAGATTACACAAATACTTACCAATTCTAGTCTTAATATAGATAGATAGACATTATTCCTTTCCCAATAAAATCAAATTATTTTATCAAATAATTCTTAGACCTAATTTAGACCTACAAAAAAAAAATACATCTTCATCCAATATACCCTGACGACCTGAAACACTTCGTATCTCAACCCTTGTATTACCCAGACGTTGATTACTTTCTTCGATCCTCCTGTTCTCCATCCACGGTTCGTTCTCCAAAAGGTGGAAAAGCTTTGGTCGGGGAAGGTCGAAATGGGCGAAAATCAATATAAGGCGCGGCGCTTAGCCCGTAAAGCTCGTCGGAGGACGCTGATCCCCGGCTAAATTGAAACTTATGAGTTTTCCAAGCTGCGAACCCTCGGGGGTTCCTCTTCTTGCCTTCTTGCCCGCCATTCTTCTTCGCCGTTAAGGAGACCTCGTCTCCTTGGTAACTGATACGCCTTATTAGCTGCTCTCCTCACCTTACGAGGCTCAGGAGGATCATGCGCCCACCGCCCCTCACTTTCTTGCGCAGTAACCTCGTCTTTTGCCCTCTGTGCCATCCTCGATACCTCCTCTTCTATCACCCTTTACACGAATCCCTCCCTTCTCCTTTCCATCCGTCCTCCAGATTCATTCAAATACTCTATGCCTTTCTTTCTTTTTATTTTTTTTTTTATGCTTGACTCTGTTGTTTTGGAGTAAATGTTTGAGAGAATAATGAAGAAAGAGACTTTTAACGTTTTAAATGCGTTCGTACCGTGAGTGCCATCTCGTGAGATTTTCTTTCTTTTTACTCTTTTTTTTCTATGTTGAGTTTTTCCTATTGTAAATGTTTTCTGCTATTGTATGTGGAAAGGAAAAAGGAAAAAGAAAATTGTAATAATAATAATAATTGTTATAAAAGTGATAAAATATAAATAAATATAATATGAGTACAAAATTTGACGACGTCTTTTCTATTCTGTTTAAAGTTAAAACAATTGAGAGTTTTAGACAATTAAATTAATATTGGCTAGTTTTATAATAGAATTGAATGAAGGAAAGATTGTAATTACCACTTCGAATAATCACTTCAGAAAATCATTGATCGTGATAGAGATGGACATTGAGAGATATTTAAGCGATTTGGGTGGGCTAACGGTCGGGACGCCACGTTCATTCATGAAAATTTCGTGGCCACAAGCCATTCTAAGTTGTTGGACACCCCGTGGAACCCATGCCTCGATATACAATGGACAATGCACGAAAGATACAAATATTTTGGGTAGACGCGATTTCACGCGACAACGCCTCCCTTCACCAACGTGTTCGCCGCGTGTTTCCCTTCGACTCGTTTCTATTTCCCCGTGGTGTGGCCGTCGCAGCTGAAAAAATTCACCTTTCAGAAAGTGATCTTGCTCTTAATAGCCGGATTACATCGATCGATATTGCTTCTGATCGCGATCACTCAAGACAAGAATTATTCGCTACCACGAAGTATTACAGGTAAGTGAAAACAATTTATCCTTTTGTTTTTAAAAAAAGAAAAAGAAGAAATTTTATATGTTCGTTTAAATTTATTCAAATCATAATTTTTTAAGATAATTTTTAGTAAAAATACGACTGCTATAATTACATTACATTAAAAAAATTGAGATTTCTAAGTTTCAAATATTAACATATTAATTATTATTTGTCATAGAGAAAATATTTTTTTTTTTTTAGAAAAACAAACTTAATTTATAAATTAAGTAGATACTCGTTAGATAATAAGTCCATCCAAAATTTTTCAGCTTTCATACAATAATGTGTATAGATTCGATATAATTTCATGTATATTTTATCCACCTTAATTCACTCGAACCTTTTAAATCTCTAAATCGTTAAATCGTTTGAAAATAGTTAATCCCGGCTCTTAGGCACACGTAATAACAAAAACGGAACGATCCAAACTGTTACAGTACGTGCAACGCAACGCGTAAATGATAAAAGACGTCTTGGACAATGCAAAAGATGGTCCCAAAGTAGGCGAGAGATTCGTTTTTAGACCAGCTGGTCGCCTTGGCCGTCATAAACTAGAATTTGTCAGCGCTCCCTAGCCAGCCTCGTCGACTTCGGGACCAACAGAGATTTCCGAAATTTCACGCCCATTACCATTGTCAATGGGCAGATGCCACGTAACAAAAAGGGCGCGAGTCACTCGCACCTTTCCACGCATTTTTCTAAACCTACTTTAATATCTCCGACATTTCCGAAAACGAAGGTGGCTCTCGTCGAGGATGCTTCTATCCATTTCGAAAATATAGCGCGCGATTTATCTTCATGAGCATTCTGCGGTGATGTGTCTTCCATAGCATAGCTTTGTCACGATTTTGGGGAATAATTTATTGTAGCTGAGTAGTCGTTGAGACGAGTTGTGGTTTTACGTGCAAAGAATTCTTTTTTTTAAAAAAAGAATTTTGATTTTTTAAATTCGGATTTTTCAATTAATTAGATTTTGAGAAAATTGTAAATTAGAAAAACAATCATTTCATATTTTTTTTTTTTGTATTCGAAAGTATATTGATTAATTTAGATAGATGTTATTTAACATTTTTTATGGGCCTATAAAAATTTTATAAACATAATATATTTTAAAAATGATTTGACAAAAAGTCGCTTCATTGGAAGATATGGCTACAAATATTTTATAATCATTATAAAAAGTGATACGAAACATAATATCAATAATTACTCCATCCAAAAATTTCCAATAATTTAATCTCTATATCTCTATATCTCGATCCTCCTCGCAGAGTCAATTTGCAACGAAACGCAACTCCCTTTACTTTTCTCCAACAACAAAGATTTACACGTCACCCCTTAACGACTAATCCACACCGTGGACCGAGTATCCTAATCGACGGCGGTCGATTTAAAAAAAAAAAAAAAGAAAAAAGCATCTCGTTAACCCCCTCTCATTGTCCCCTCTCACCCTCTCCCCACGCACCATTTTCATCGGCCGTTTAATTAAACGTCATCAATCTTTATTAGGAGGAGGCTTCTCATATCGACAACAGCGTGATTTCGTGACGTTAACCAGGACCCCACTGTGCCCTTTTCCCCCACCGTTCGCCACCCATGAATACGTTTATGGGGTTGGCCGAGGGTGAGACCCTGGCGACCGTTCCAAACTCGCTAAGACAATATCCGCTTTATCACTCGCTCTCTCTTTCTCTCTCTCTCTCTCTTTTTCCTTCTCTCGCCTCTATACGATTCCGGGTGTACGTGTCTCCCGAGGATTATCCTGTCGACCATGCTTGTCTACATTATTTGACGACATTATTCCAGGCCGGGTTATAACCCGAAAAACGACTCGTGTTTTGCTTGCTTTAAATCGTGTGACGGGAGTTTTTAAGTTTGTTATGTGGGTGTTTCGATACCGTTTTTTGGAGGGAAAGGTTGTCGAAACGAAAGTTAGATACGTGGTTTGCTGTTTGGGTAATTTTTTTTTTTTTATGAAGAAAGGGAGGGATTGATATTTCTTTGTTTTTTTTTTATCATGGAAATTTTTGTATTTTCGAAATTTGTACGTAATATTTGGTCCTATTTCTTGGCGAAAAAAGAAAATAAGTTAATAATATATATTTCCTTGTGTTCTTGATTTTTTTCTTTCTTTTTTTTTGTAACAAAAGGAAAGTTTCGTTATTGTATAGATATTTATATTTATACTTTGTTTTGTGAGCTTTTTAATATTTTAATATTTGTTTGGAAAAGAAAGGGAAATTTTATGAAATATTTCTTTGGATATATTTAATATTTTTGTGATTATTTGTTTCTTTTCTAAATTTCTTCTTGCAATTCTTTCTTTCTTACAGAATAGAATAGTGACAGATTTATTCTTGTGAGAAGCGTTTCGTTCGGTTTATTGAACGATCTTGTAAACAGATTCTAACTGTCAACGATATATTTCGCTTAATACCCCTTCAACCCTCCTTTCGTGTCTCGTTTATGGCTATCCTTAATTTTCCTATCGTCTTGCATTATTTCAGATGACTGGGTATATCGCTGTTAATCGATCAGCTGGATCTCTGACTTATAAGTTCACGTCCGGTGAATTAATACATACTTTCACTTTTCGATCGAGGAACAGTTGACTAGGACAATGGAAGAAAGCTTTGTATATTTCAATCTTCTCAAATCTTCAAAATAAAAGAAAATACTCACAACATAATTCTATCACGTACATTTAAAAAAATCACAAAAACTCCAAATTTTTTGCAAATTAAAAATCTTTGTCCCCTAAAAAAAAAGAAATCTTCAAAAAAGAGGAAAACCTTAACAATAAAATCCTCAGAACCTTAATTTTATAATACATACGTTTAAAAAATTCCAAATTTTTCACGAACTATGAAATCTTCATCCCTTAAACGAAAACCTTAAAAGAAAATCTCGGAATCTAATAAAAATTCCAAATTTTTCACGAAATTAAAAAAAATCTCCATCAAACTTAAATATCTACATAGAATTTTTTCTTTCCATCCAAAGCAAACTTACCACGATACATATAAACCAGCATTAGCCAATAAAGGTTCGAGGTCCCATTGCCACGTACAAATGCTCGTGTTCACTCGTTCTAGCCACAAGGTTTGAGTCCTTTTATTCATATGTTAATGGCGATCGTCCAACACCGCGGTGAGTCTAATATCGACTAACGTAATCCAGGCTCAAGGCTTCTAAGCCCCAATCTATACAATCTTCCTTTCTTTCTCTCTCTCTCTCTCTTTCTCTCTCTCTTTCTCTTCACTTCTGTTTCTCCCCTTTCGGGTGGTGCCTCTATGACAAGTATATTACTCGCTGCGTTTATATCAATTAGCCTGTGACGTTTCGGGGGTGTGCTCGTCCCGCGAGCACGATGCTAAAAGGGTGGCTGAACCAAGCAACACACCTCTTGTTTAGTTAGTACCCGGAAACTTTGCAAATTTTTACCGTTTTTGTTCGCTTCGATTATGGTTTAAATCGTACTTTTAACTTGTTCGAAAGTTTTCTTCTCCTTTGTTATTTTTTTTTCTTTTTGGTTTTGGTTTTCTTTTTGTTTGGGGTTAGCTCGAAACAAAAGTTTTGTTCTTTTCTATTTTTTTTTTCTGGAAGAAAAAAAGTTGAATTTTAAGATATGATTAAAAAATATGATTAAAAATTGAATATGGAATTTTATATGAGTGATGCTTTAATGTGATCGCAAGGGAGATTGAAATAATGAAAAATAAATTAATTAGAAAATATGATAACATTTATTCTTGATTTCTTTATGAAAGATCGTTCGAAGATGAAGACATCAAGTCGAAAAATTTGAATAATGAAACGAAATCGTTATTAAACGCTTATTAAAAGAGGGTGGCCACCCTAAAAGTCACCCTACCAGGTTAACGCGGTTAGAACAGTTACAAGATTTTAAATAGGGACTTTAAAGGCCAGTTTGATAGTGGTTCGCCACGATCCTCGTTCGATTCGATCTTAATTTTCCGGGGAGAGAATCACACGGTCGGTCGGGCAGCAAATCGACAACAACGGATTTTATGTTTTCATTTGGAAAAGTGCACCCCTCGCAATCAGCCCCAAAGTCGTATTGGACTTTATTGATATCTTCCCCTGGACAATAACTGAGACAATTTTGGGGAGAAAAAAGTAAGAATTGCTTTAAACGAAGAAGTATTTCAGTCACAGTGACAAGCCATTATGCCATTTTCGAAATCCCTAAAATTTAGGACCAGTTATTAGAAATTTTCAATCTTCAATCGAAGAAGAATTCCCACATTTTTAAATATGAAACTTTTTTTTAAATTAAAAATTCAAATTTCACGAAATTCAATATACTTACCAGCTACTTTATTATTTTACAATAACTACAATTTCATTGGATATCCTCACTTGCAAACGTTGCAAACTCTCGTTGTAAAGTCTCAAGATTAATGTGCAACTAATCGCTTCTTTAAATCTCTTCAAAATTTTCCACGCTTCTCTATATTACAATTTCAATTTTCCTTGACCAATAGCCTCACATTATTTCTAACAATTTCATACAAGCCCTCTTCAGAACTACTATTTATAAAAGTATACAAAAATTAATAATCTTTCCAATTTCTCCATCTCAAAACCTCTCCACCCCTCTTAATGATCCTTCACATCCCCCCATCATATCCGGTATTTTAAACTCTCACAAAATCTCAAGCATACATCTCTCCACCGTGTGTACCTAGGACAAGATTCCTTCACTTTCTTCCTCCTCTCTCTACCTTTCTCGAAGGGAGAGGGGAGGGTAAAGTCGGTCGGGTGATAAATCAAAAATTTTTCGGCCAGCTGGTGGGGTTTGCAAGACCGCTTACGTGTCCTCATTGTCGTCGCCGCGGTCGTTTAAATCCATTTAAGGGTATCGTAATGGGGGGGCAGAAAGGGGAGGGTCCTCGGCAGGGGTACCGATTTCTACGACTCGAAAAAGGACGAACACGGGACGAGGCGTGTCCCGTGCTTCTTCTCTCGATCTCGTGTGCTCTCCATTCCTTTCTTCTTTTTTTTTTCTTCTTCCCCCCTCTTGTATTCCCCCCCTCTCCCCTATTTTCTCGCCTTTCGAACGAGAGATCGATGGTCGACGAGAACATTCATCGAAATTTGTACGGATCGTCACGGATCATGTTGGCATACACTGGTTACGTGTATGCGTTTCTTCAGGGGTTGAATGGTCGATTGGTTGTCGAAGATATTTTCAACGATTTCGATCTTTAACGTGATTGATCGTGTATTTTGAAAATTTTCGTCTACTCTCTTTTTCTTCTGATGATAAGATATATCAGTATTTGAATTAATATCAATACCTCTTTCATTTCTTTATACTTTTATAACTTCTCTGTCTTTCATTTTATTTTATATTTTGTCTAAAAATATAAGAATATAAGAGGTAGAATAAAATTCACAACGAAAAGTAAAGATTTTACGTTTGATCCAAAAATTAATATTTTTATACGATAATACAAGATATTGTTTAAATTCTCTCTTACGTTTGCCCAATTTTTCCACGTCAATCGTGACGATATCGCATTCTACTTAAGCAAAAATTTACTCCATTGACAGAGTATCAATCGCGTAACCGACAATGCGGAAATTTTCCACGTTTAAATGCCATTTCCCTTCGGAATCGCCGCTTTTCACATCACCCCTAAAACCGTGGACAATACCGTGGTACGGCACACCGCCCATCACAATGGGAAACATCCGGCCAATTGTCGCGCCTACCGTGGACCATTTTTCCCCAACCGTGTAATTGTGGTCATGTTAGGCTTTACTCTCTCCCATCCAATGACGTGCACGCCTCCATTATCGAGGATGCCGAATTTTACCTGATTTATACTCGAAAAAAACGTAGAAGTCAACGTGAAGGAAGGAAGGTGCCATTTTTTCTCTTTACTTTTTTTTTTTTTTTTTTGTAATTGGATGTATATTAAATTGGAATAAATTTTTTTAGAAGATTGGGATTGTATTTGGAAGAATCTTTTTTTGAGGAGGGAGTTGAAGAGAGCTGTTGACCGAGATAATATTATAAAAAGTATATCTTTATATAATATTATACGTATATATATTTATACGTATCTTATTTCGTGCTACGAAGAATTATAAATTAGAATATTGATTAAGTGTATTTTTTTGTGTACAGTGATTACAATTTTTGAGTAATCTGCTCTGCAATTTGATAGGAAGAAAAATTCGAGATCTCTTTGTTGCGACCAATCGTTTCAATAAACTGTTGTACGTAATAAAATTTTTTATCTTTGTCTTAATAAGCCAGTTTAAAGAAAATGGATAAATTATATATAAAAGTGTAAATAGAAATTGAAAGGATTGAAAGATTTAAGATTTGGATGGAATATTTCAAATTTATCCGATTAATCCGGAGAACGTTAGGGGAGGGAAAAAATTTCGAAATTGCTTGAAGAGAGGAAATGATAGTTTGCACCACCTCCGCTGACTTCGAGACAATAGATGGATATAGGACCAACTTCCATGTTGGCTATTACGTAGCATCCGGTAACACAAACTAGCACTTTGCTGGCATAACGCTGACACAGTGTGTTTGGGTCGGATCCACGTGAAAGAACTCGCCCAACCCTCTGCGAGGGCACGCACATAGTATAATTACCTGGCTAACATTTTGCTGAATATTATCTTTCCTAGATATCCCCTGGAAATATACATATATCAAATATGGAAAATTGGAATTTATTTTTGAGAAATTGATCAAGACAAGTACTTGTTTTCCTCCAAACATTTTAAAATATTTTTCGGATAAATATGGAGATCTTTATCTCATGAATTGAGATCTATTTATATAGATTCTATATAAAGATTTGAAGTTATTTTTCCATTTCTGTATCGAATTTTGTAGTAATTATTAATTCGAAATTGATATTATTATATTTTAATTTTTTTAAATTTTCTAATTCTATCCAAACTTTTCATCGTATATTTCTCTTATTTCATAGAACTTTTGTCTTTGATATCGTTTCCTCGACTTTCCTCAAGATACGGTTCAGCGTTGCCTATTCTACGTTCGTCGGAAGCTTTCACCGTTGGCTCCTGAGCGAGATCTTAAACGCTCGATGAAAGCACCTCCTTAACGTTTAATTAGTTTCCAGGAGCTTGCATTCATTCTCTGAGACACGCCTGTTGCATTTTAGACGCCTTAACTCTCCACCCTTAACTTCCAATTCCAAAAAAATTCCAACAATGATTAAATCCTTTTCTTCTGACTATTAAAAATTTCAATATATCTTCTTTTTTTCTAAATTTTGCTTCCAAATGAAATTCTTTCAACTTGTAGGAAATAATTTTTTTTATGAAATCTGGGACATTTATAGAATAAAAAAGTTATAAGAGATATTGAATTGAAGAAATTGAATTTTTGATATATTCAAATTAATCTGATGACAATTTTAGTCTATTAACTATATTTTCTTTTTCGAATTTTAAAACTTATCGTGTTAAATTCGTATAATTTTCATTGTCTGGAAGGGATATTTCGATTTTTCTTTCGTGCACACAGATTTCTTGGGCCACGAAAATAGTTTCGAAAACACGGTGAAAACTGGGACGTGGAAACAAGAGTATCAGTCGTGGTTACGAGAAGATCAACCCGCGACAGCGAGGCTGTTAACGATATCGCGGTTGGATCGAAGCCAGCCGATGGTGGCCATCATAAAAATATATCACGACCAGGTTTTAGTGGATTTCCTATCGTTTCTTCTCTTTATCGCGACCACAATTCTTCCAATTTTTGCTCGTTCAAATCTACTATCCACCTCATAACATGTCTCTTCCTTTTGTTTTCGTGGAATTTATACTTCAATAACGTTTCGTTCCTCGGATATATTTTACATTTTCCTATTTTTTTTTTTTTTTTTTTTTTTACAAAATCTTTCTCGTCTTTCGAAGGAAATGATATTTTGCTAAGGCATGACGATTATTTCGGAGATTAAAGACGTCCAGAAGGAAGATTTTTTAAATTGGAAATGAAAATTTATCCAAATTTTACCCAAAATTTACAAACTACTTTTAATCCCACTTTTCATTCCCAAAATTATATAAAAAATATATAAAAAGACATAATAAAATTGCAAACTTTTGCTCTATCATTCCACTCCAAAATTACTCCAATTACTCTAATAAAATTTCACATCTACCCCAATTTTCCAATCTCAAATCACAAATTGCTATATTCCACTTCTACTTTCCACCCCTAAAATTTACAAAATTACATTCGATCCTTCGCACACATTCTCTCCACAAAATAATAATAATTAATCACCGTGTTCGAAAGAAGCTTATCAAGGGATGTTTCTCTTGGAAAAAAAATCGCGGCGGAGGTCCTCGTCAGGGCGTCGATTACCGAGTCCTCAGGTTTCCACGACCTTCTCTCCCTCTCTCGTGTCAACGATCCTCCTTTTCTCTTTTTTTCTCGTCTAGGCAGGCCAGGAGGGGTGTGTGCTTCGTAGCCGCGCTATCGACCACTGTCGCGAAAGCCACGCCTTTGCCCAGGTGAGCGTTCAGGGCTCGTTTCCACCCCTTCGTTGCACGAATCCCCCTCGTGCACACGCGTGACGTGGCTATGTGTGTGTGTGTGTGTGTGTGTGTGTGTGTGTACGCTGGAACGACACACGAAGGCGAAAATGCGATGCTGAAGATTCGTCTTAAGAGGAAGTAGAGGAGATCGTCTTCCAGGATTGACGAATCTTCATTTTAGTGTTCATTTTAAAAGTCTTATCGTGAGGAATAACTTTTTTCACGAAGGGAATTTTTTGAAGTATAATTTTTGAGAAATAATTTTAGTTCTTTTGAAATTCTTTGGTATTCAGGAAAATTTTATGTGTTTGTGTGAAAATAAGGACTTTTAGTGTCTACAGTTCTTTTTGTATTTTGATTTTTTATTATTTGAAATTGAGAAATGGTGGTTCGTCATTTTTTGAGAAATATTTTCTTTGGTTCTTGATAAAACTTTTACGTGAGGTCCATTTTTTTGCTTGATTTGATAAAATTATTTTTGTATTCTGATATATTTTATTGTAGAAATAAATAGATATCTGTAATGAATCGAATGATAATTAAATTAGAAATATGATATATGATATATGAATATTGTATTTTTCTTATTGTAAAAAGATTCTCTTTATCCTCTTTGGAAAAATTAAATCAATCAACAGTATAAGATTATTTTTAATAATAAATAGAAACGTATTATTGCTATCTTATATAATCTTGTTTAACGATTTAGATATTATTTCTGATACCTATTGTTTGACAATAAATATATATTTCGAATTAATTAATTTTCACGTGCACATGTACCTTTAAATATCTTATCACCTCTTGTTGATTATTGAATCACGTTATTGATTAGGTTATAAACAGTTAAACAAAAATAACTTAATATGTAATTAAACAATTTCTTATTATTTAACCTTTTTAATATATATTTATCTTTAAAAATACGTAATAATTTTACAACAAATTTCATCGATTCCCAAAAAATTAATATACCATATTATATTTTAAATCATTCTTACTTTTCTATATTTATACTTGATGGAGAATTAAATATTTAAAAATTAACAAAGAATATTACTTCCAAAAAATCAATCCTCAATTATTTTCACATATTTTCACTCTTCAAACGGCCAAAAGAAAATTTAAAGGATATTCATCCTTCATCCCTTAAAATTATTAATATTATCCGTTTAAATATACAATTTCATCGATTTCCAAAAATCAGCATTTAACATACTTCTCACCATTTAAAATTATATATATATATATATATAAAAACATATTACCCATGTAAATACACAATTTCATCGATTTCCAAAAATCAGGATTACTTTAACAGGAAATCTTCGTTTCTACGGAGATCCTCTCGCGTTTAGGAGCCGTATGTCCACATTTAACAGGCTTATTCACGGGACACCGAGCCTCGTATTGTGTCTCAATTCGAGTAAACGTCGGCTTACGACGGGGACAGTGTTCACCGCGTAGCCGGATTCCGGTGAAGAAATATTCGGGGGAAATTGAGCGGGAAATCAATGCACGCGCTAACGCCCAGCCTCAATGCCGTGTTTTCACGAATTTCCATCGGACAGAAATCCCGCAGGATAATCTCTATCCCTCGGTAAAGTTCTTACCATCCTGTTTAACACTCCGCCGTATGATCTGTCCTCGTGGAGATCCGCGTGATATTAGCCTTAGGGACACGAATAATTTCTGAATAAATAAGGGGTGGGAATAAGGGATGAAAAAATAGAAATAAATGGAAGTAAAACGAAACGTTTGATTGTTGGATAATTATTGCATCATATTATCATTATTGATATTGAATTGTCACAATTATTTTATTTTACTCCATTTAGATCTAATATTATTAAATAATTTATTAACTAATTTTACATATATATATCATCTAGACTCTTTTATGCAATCGATAATGAATTCTATAATATTATCAATTACAATTTGACGCAAAAAATTCATCATTTAATATTATTAATAATTAATAATTTATCGTGGGATAAAAAAAAATTTAAAGCTAAATGATTTTCGCAAGGATTCTCACAGTTTGCATAAAATGGTGGCAGGAAGGTGATAAAATCGCGGGAAACACGGGTGACAGAGTGACACTGTGTGTCGTCATTGCCGTGTATCGGCGTAACCATCGGTTAATGGGCAGAGCGCGTTGCGCGCCCCATTGTCACGGCGCCAAACAATCCTAATGGGGCGTGGGAGGGTAAATTAGGGTGTTCCTGACTGGTGGCCGGGCCCGTGTATTGCCCGATACGGCCCTTTAATCGCGATTACGCACCGGCCTTAAATCACACGCGATCCTGATACGGCTATTAAGAACGATTTACGCAAGTGTTCGTGAGAAGAGATATCTTGTTAATTTGATGAGTTTATATCGGTGAATAATTTCTTTTTTTCCTTTGTGTGTGTATTAGGAATATCTCTTATTTTATTTAAAAATAGCTTTATGTATTATCATAATATTTAAAACAAATTCAATTAATTTCAATTGAATTAATTATCGGGTATATCTTTTATTTTACTTAAAAATAATTCTATGTATATTTTTATAATATTTAAAATTAAAAGAAAAAAAACTCGTAGATTTTAATATTGAATATTAAAGAGATATAGATATTTGAATATTGAAGAATAAAGTTACGAATATCTAAATAAAAATTTTGTAATTCTAATCTCTAAAAAAAAAAAATATATAAATAAATAGATAGATCGTTGCAAAAGAAAAATATATCGATTCTTCTTTACAATGCAAGCTGCACAATAGAGTTTCTTTCAATAAGGATCTACAGAGGAGAAATTGTATCGAGCGTGGAGGATATGTTTTTTTTCTTTGTCCTTTAATCTCGACTACTTCGCACCGAGCTTCCCTCGTCGTAGGGGTGTTCACCCTCTTAAACGTTTCCTGGTTTCACGGCTAAATCTGCTTAAACGGGTCAGAAAGAAGTTACTTACAACTTTTTCCGCTTCTTCCTCTTCCTTATCCACCTTCCTTTTCTGTTTTTGTCGACGTTGATTTACGCGAGTTTGCATTTTACAGGGGTGTTGATCGTTCTCTCTCAGAGACGTTCACCAAGTTCAACCGTGTTAGTAGACCTTTCTAAGGGGGGGAAACAATTATCTATCCTACGTTGATTTTGTAGAATAAGATCTCTGAAAAGAGGATAATTTATATTTAAAATTTTAAGTTTAATGAATTAAATTTTCACCAATTATTATATCTATTATTTATTAATTATAAATTTTTTTCTTTTCAATATTATCTTCAATTCATGGAATAAATAAAAAATCCTTTAATCTATTAAATTTTATAATAACTCCTTTTCGAATTCTTTTAAATATACGTTATGATTTATAAATTTTTGAATTCATACGCGGGAAAAAACGTATCTATCTTAATGAAACAACACGAGGAAGCAATAACGATTTGTAATTACGCCCCAATTATCTATTAAGGCCCGCCTATGCGACTTCTTAGAACGATTCTCGTTTCTGTCTCGATGTTTGCGATAGAACGAACGCGCCTTCCTTTGGGAACGAAAAGTCGAGCTACTTGTTTACACAAGACGCGTGCAACGAAATGGTTAAACACGTGTTAAACAAACAGAAACTCGTTTAAACGCCGGTTAGCAGGCCGTTAGTCACAGTTAAGTGACCAAACATCGACACCCGATATCTGCGATCACCCTCTCGATTATTATCGATGAGGGTGAACCCCCGTTCCGAAATCAATATATATGTCTTTGCCATTTTCTATCGCGAAAAAGATTCCAATAGAAATCTCGTCGGAAAAGAAATCATTTATGGAATATAAATTATGGAACACAAGTAATATTTAAATACTTTCAAGAAAGATTATACGTTGAGCTGTACCCCCATCGATTTTTGAATCATTCTATGGACTGTGATATTGAAAAAAAAATTTAAAATTAGTAAAATAGATGCAATAATTAGTGAAAATTTAATTCTTTTAAAATCCTTTAGTGTATCGTTAAAAATTATATATTTAAAATTATTCTCTTTTTAGAAATCTTATAATGCAACCTTTCGTTAATTGCAAAATTATTATCGATATTGATGTCATCACTTACCTATATTTTTAATTATATTCTCTACTAATACTATTGCAAAAATTAGCTAAAACTTCGTAGAAAGTTTTCTTCCTCGAGTCTTCAAGTTTTCTTCCTCGATCATTCGTCGAATATTCCACTTAAATAAATAAATAAATAAATCTTGCAGTTCAAAACTTTGAATTAAAGAAGTAACAATTTCGAGAATATGGGATGAATGAGAAAAAAAAGAAAAAGAAAAAAGCAGAATGAAAGGATTCGACGGAAGATACGATGGGAGAACAATGATCACGTACAAGAAGATGGCATCCAATCCGACGAAATCTCGAAAAGCAAAGACGAGTGTGTGCTGGAATGTTGCCAGAAGAGTGTGGATCGCTCGAGATGATAAGTCTCTCTCTCTCCGCGGATAGAAAAAAGTTGGTACGGGGTAGGTTAGATTAATCAAAGCAGAAATTCCAAGCGTGGAGCGGCAACCGACAAAGCATATTCCCCGCTAAGAATGGATCGTTTCCGGTTCCGCTCTCTTTATGGTACATTGCGGCCCAGCGATGTATTAAGATTACTTAATCAATAAACCCAGGCACGGAAAACTAATTCGTTTTTCACCCGCGGAGACCCGTCGCGATTATACTTTTCTTCCTGCACCGGTTACCAACCATAGGAAATCCCCGCCAATTTTTCACCCCCTCTCTTTTTTCTTTTGTCTCGAAAAGTGACGATGAATCTACGACGTGAAACTGGGTTACGTGGGTTTCAACGTGGAATTGAAAATGTTGTTGAAAATGTTTCTGATCTTCCTTTCTTTTTTCTTTTTTCATTCCTCTCTCTCGAAAAACGAAAAGTGGCTGTCTGGAATAATTGGTGGAGTAGTTGCAGAATTCAGATTTGTGAAAATTTGTGGAAGATTTTTTTCTCTTTTTCATTTTATAAATAATATGCAATGATGACGAATTTAGAAATTTTGGACGAGTAGTTGCAGAATTATGAAAATTTGTAGAATATTTCATCTTTCCCTATCCTTTTTTAAATTTTTGTCCTGAAAATTGATTGTAATGAATTTAATATGAATTTTCGGGATTGCATAAGTGATTTGAATATCAAAGATGGCTCTTTCCAGTTTTCTTCTAAAAAAATTATTTAAAAAATTTTTAACTCTTAATCACATGGCCAAAGAATTACATCTAATTTCCTTCGTAAATTTTCATTCACCACTCTCTTTACTGTCTCTCTATACACGAAGGTTCGAAAAGCTTGGCGTTTCGCGTACTTGTACACGGCACAGATCCTCGAATTGCTCGTTCGACCGTTCATCGTCGATAGATTCTTTAGAAACTACTAACAACACAATGAACTGCCGACCAGGAAAGTTCTCGGGATTGAAAAACTTTCGGTCGGAATTTCTTTCTCCCCTACTGGCCGAATACGAACGGACATTCAGATTTCCGTCGGACGCGCAAAACTCGGAACGAACCGACGCTAAACGCGCCTTTGAGCCAGTCGTTGACGAGGAAAAAGTTCTTTTTTCTTTTTTGAATGAGAGAAAGAGAGAGATACATCGAGATTTCCAAGATACACTTGAGAAATTGTAGAATATCTGTAATAAAAAAAAAAAATAAATTAATTGTAATTAAAATAGATTTAAAAAGATTCTTCATCAAGGCTTCATCATTAGTAATCAAGATCATTTGAACATCATGTGCACAGATATTACAATTGAATTTGATCATTTAAAAATTCTGATATTTTTCAGGAAGAAAAAATTAAATGCAATAAAAAATTACAAATCTAATAATAAAACAAAGTTGACAATTTTTTTTGAAAAAGAGATATTCATTAAAATACACTTGTGAAATTTTAAAAATTTCTTCTTTATCATTAGTAATCAAGATCATTTGAAGATCACGTGCACAGATATTGACAATGAATTTGACATAAATTATTTAAACATTGTGATATTTTTTTTGCGTGAATCCTTTAATAATAAAAAAAAACGATTAAGCGCAATAAAAAATTGAAAGCATATTTATCGTTTATCGTTTTAATATCTAACGGTAAAGTCGGCAATTTCTTTGGTACAGCCGCACACATTTCTGATAACCCTTCGTGTCGTGTGATCCAATTGAAACGCAGCGTTAACCACCATTGTTCGTGGATTGGGATCGGAAGCGGAAACGAGGTTCCCTCCTTATCAACGTTTTTTTTAAAAGTCACGGTGGAACACGTGGCGATAATATAGCGGGGTGCAAAGACACGTGACCGGAAGAAGCATCCTAATTGATATCGATTCGACGATGCGCCCTTTTTCAGCTTGCGTATTTGCGAATCAAACAATAATTCCCTTATTATTTTCACATCGTCTTATTATAATCATCTGTCTATCTGTGTATCCTAATTTTTAATTTTGTTCGAATTAGAAAATTAGAATTACAAAATTCTTCAAATTCATTCGATCAAATTTATCATCATCAAAAATCTTCTCCAATTCTACTATAAATATTTCTTCCATTTCGTCCACATTCGAACACAAAGTTCGTTCTGCTCGCAATTCATTTAATACACTGTTGGAAAGAGGGGGAGAGAGGGGTTGGTCCAAGAGAGAAGCTCAGAGCTCAGAGGATGGATAACGTATGCAAGGCAAGAGGGTTAAAAAGAGTCCACGCAAACATCTCATACATTATGCGGAATTTCCACCCCACGGAAACCGGCCAATAAAACACCCCCGGAACACGGGTGTCGTCCACTCACCCTCTCCACCCTAACTGCATTGTCGAACTTTTTTCGTTTTTTCCTTTTCCTTTTTTTTTCTTTCTTTTTTTGTTTTTTCATCCTCCTCTTTCCAGTTCTCCTTTTTTTTTTCTCCTTCCTCGATTCTCGAAGTGCGTGTACACCCCCTCGATTACATTCGGAAATATTAGGGGACGTCCCACCGTTCGACAAACTATCAATTTATTCTCTTCTTCCATTGATTGGGGACCAAGTGACGTTTTTCTATGTTTCTTTTTTTCTTTTCTCTTCGTTTCTTCTTAGGATTTAGGAGATGGCCGGTATTAGTTTGAGTAGTTACGGATGTTTTGGCCTTCGAAAATGCTGAGTTCATGAGATTAGGTCATTTAGCTCGGCCATTTATGGCGATGAACGGTCCAATCGAGGCCGTTATTGTGGAGGGGAATTTTTAAAAATTTAGGTCGAATTAGGTCGAATTTGGATATTTTTTTCTGTTAAGATCCTGAAATTTTATTTCTTCTTATTAAATCTCGAAGAACACTTTTTCACGGAGTGAAATATATTAATATCAGATTGGTGTTTGATATTGGTATGGAATAAGTATTATAATGTTATAAAGAAGTAAGAAATTAAAATGTATTACAATTGAAATACAGAAATCTTGAGCATCGTGCATCGAATTCTCATTATCACGTTATTCTCGAACATCACTCGATTCTTAATAATTTTCCAGCATAATGGAAAACTTGAAATTAAATATCAAACACTTGTAACAGATATGCAATATCAGATTGAAAAATTATTTAATAAACAAGACAATAGATAAGATAACTTAACTTTGAACGAGGAATAACATCCCTAAAAAAAAAAGAAAAAGAAGAAGAAAAATCAAAATCACCTTATATTCGTTATCAATTACATTCAACAACTAAAATATTAAACAACATCTTGTCGTTCGCCTTACCAAATTCTCAAATTCACAAATGTTCAAACTTCGCTCTCGAAGATGAACCGGAAATCAGGACTCGCTTCTTGCACCGGCGGGAGAGAATCGAGAGAAGAATCTCTTGGCTCTGAAACTCTCGTCTGCCGTCCAAATCTCTATGGATCAGAGTCGGTCGTATAAATCATGGCCGGTTCAATGTTATCTCGCGCTTCCGGTTCGACGCACCGACATTTCGCGCACACCACCGCGGAATATTCCTATGTAGGGTGGTTTTCTGTACCGTACGGAGGAGGACAGGGCACAAAGCATATGCTGCCCGCTGTCCACTCCATTTACTTCGCTACGTCATCTCTCTCTCGGACGGGGAAGATAACCGAGGCCAAGGGAAAGGGATCGTGGGGATAGAAATGAGGTTGAAATTTCGAAAATTGGAACGAAAGTTCTCGTTGGTCAACCTCGAGTTCTCGAGGTAGAAATTGATTCTGATCCTCTTCGTGTTGGAAGAAGATGATTCTCGAAGAATTGTAATTAAATTTAAAGGAAGTTGATCGAATGTTTTTTGAAGAATATTATTCGATATTATTTAAAATTTTGTCGTACATGCAGAAAATTGATTTTGATTTTTTGATTTTTCGAAAGAAGTATGTTGTTAAGGTTATGTTAAGAAAAGGAAAGTTAATTAAATTTTCATGCGAAAGGTGATTTTTTTTTTTTATCACTTCGAAGTTTAATTAAATTATCCTATAAATTTAGATTCCAAAGATCGGATGTTTTGAAAATGTACGATACAATAGGGCAAAATACACTGTCCGATTTGTAAGTATCTTTATCATTTTCTTTTTCACGCGATTGAAATTATCGATCGATCAGAAATCAGCCAATCAGATTCCATGACGTTTTTCCATCTCAACAAAACCAGTAATCGATCAACGATCACGTATCTATTTATCGAATTATCATGATACTGTATTTCACGTTAATTTGTAATACAATAACACGATACTTTTCAACGAAATCGAATATTATTATTTTTATTATAAATTTGTTTAAAAAAAATTCGCTCGAACAATCTTCTTTACGTATAAATTCTACATTGAATCATATTTTATATTATTTGAGAGATCGTTCTCTTCTTACAATTATATCAAACTGTTTTTCTAAACAAAAAGATCCTATTTCTAAAAAAAAAAAAGAAGAATCTAAGAACTCGACAATTTTGAAAATTTGATTGAAAAATGACGACTTAAATTTAAAAGATGAATTGAAGCAGAATCCTAAATTTGATGACATAACAACTTGACCAATTCAATTTCGTGAAACAGAACTTACTTTCTTCTTCAAATTGGATAATGTAAATTCGAGTGGATCGTAATTTTGCAACGAAAGAATGAAAAGTTCTCGACAGAGGTCGAATCTTAATCCCCATCCAAGTTCGACAGGACGCCCTCAGGAAATCTAAACCGGTAACAAGATGGCTGCTCGGAAACGGAAACCGGAAGCTTGTCACTCAAGCTACACCGGCTTCCGGCGTGTCCCGAAAAAGGGAAGCGTTATGGAACGGTCGAGAAGAGAAATAAAAAGGAACGAGGGATGGAACAGGGTAGACATCTGTCTCGAGTGTATTGTTTTATCATGTTTCTCTTGTAATGATGTATGAATGTCTAAAGATTCTAAAACAAAAAAAAAAAATATTAAAAATTTGATCGAAAACTTGGGATATTGTTAAAATAAAAATTAATTTATAATAAAAAGAACTCTAATTTTCAGAGATTTAAAATTTCTTGGATAATTCTAAATTTTAATTCTTAATTTTCGATTACTTTAATTGTTCTTATATTAGTCTTCTTATATTTGTATATATATATTTTTTGTAAATTATTATCTCCAATATTATTATATTATCACAAAATCAATCAAAGTTTACTTCATCATCGTTACGAAAACTATTTATCATTGTATACCTGATATAAAAAAAGTTTCGTGGAAAATGTCACACGATTTGACTGATAATTTAATCATTACATCTGTTTAATTGAAGTAGTAATTGTGAAGTAGTTTTATTCGATATACTGGATAACAAAATACGTCATCAGATATGAAAAATAAATATGTCTCATGACACTGTATCGTTTTATTTATATTTACTTTAAAAAATTACCAAAATATCTCAAATATTGTCTTTTATTGTTCCATCAGACGGATAATTATTAAAAAAAAATATATTGAACATTAGATTTTGTACTCTTAATATTATATTTTTCAAACAAATATCTATATTTTCAATTTTATTTAACGAAAGGAAAAGGATAAAAGACAATAAATAAATTTGCTTAAGATTCGATTTTATTAAATATCTGTTATATTATTACTACCTGTATTATACACAATGTACATATATACAACCTATTCGACGTATTAATTACATGCTTCCTAATTAAAGGCGATAAACTGGGATTTCTGTATCGACTGTATCACTCCCTCTATACAATTATTACTTGCTCTATATTATCTCCTCCATTCCACGAAACGATCTCTACAAAAACAAAACAATCGAGAATCATTGTATTACAATTATATGAAAAAAAAAATCTTCTTGTTGATACAATTTACCAATATTTATTTTTCTAATGAAATTGTTTCAATAATAAAACAATAGTTATTATCCAATATTTTTTTCCTCGATAAAATCAGAATATTCCAACACGTTTGAATAATGAAAAATTGTTTCTTTCACTCAATTCAGATTAAAATTTCATGTTTCATAAACTATTTTCTTTGGAAATGATTATTATTATTTTATTCAATAGTTCGAACTTTATTTATTGTTTTATCTCGTTATCGCGATTAATTTGATAGAAAATGGGAGAATTGTTATATAAGCGATCAAGAATCTTCGCCATTTTGAAAAATGTTTCTGTAAGAAAATGAAAAGATATTTTAATTTAATCGCTTATTTATTATTCGTAGATGAGAATTTTTATTTTTAAGTACGAACGTGAGAGACACATATATACATACATACACGCGTATATTCACATACATGCTAACGATAACTTTGTACAAAAGAGAAGAAAAAAAAAGAATCTCGAAACTGTGAATCTATCTAATGATCTACACTATTGATCAAAAGTTTAGAAAATATTATTGAATTTGAATTTCTGATTAATTTTATATATAGGTGTATTTGAGATTTTTTGAGGTTATGTTTAATTCTATTTATCGTTCTATATTTTATGGAATCATTAAATAACTAACTTAATGATTATAAAGTAAATATTAATATAGAATATTATATTTATAATAGAATATTGAATAAAATTGTTTAATTTTATTCAAAAATTAAAGTTATTATCGTTTGAAGATATCAGTCGAGGGTTAAACCTAACCTAACTCAAATTGTCGTAGTGTTACTTACGATTCAATGCTATCACTTGAAAATTAATATATTAAGTTGATACTATAATACAATGCAAGATTGTTTTTATAAATCTTTGACTAGATAACGTTATAACTAAACAGAATTAAGATTTTCTTTTTTAAATTTAAAGATCTCACGAGATCAAAGAATTAATTTCAAACTTTTGACCGACAGTGCATACCTATTTCCTTTATTTCTCTACTTATTCACGCTATATCACTTTTACGTTACGATTTTGGCGTAAAATGTTATAATCAGAAAGTTTAGAACACTTTATGCGACTCATCCTATCGAATTGGTTAGAAATTGTAGATACACATTTTAAGAGACAAACAGGATTATTATTTTTAAAAATAATAATTTTAGAAATATTCCAATTTTTCACTTATCATTCGAAAAATAGAATATCATATTATAAAATAAACCACAATATTTTTAATTCTCTGATCAGTTTAGAAATTTAGAATTCGGATTAAAATTTACAGAATATTCGTGATATTATTATCTCCAACCAATCAAATAATTTCAAAATTATTATCACTATTTTTCCAACAAATTTTATAAATCCTCTTAAAAGTTTGTATCCAAATTTCATCCAAATTTCTCCACGATCATAATCGCGATTTATCTTTGGTTTTTATCTTCCGCAAATACCCGATACAATCGACGAAACACAGACGCAGTTTAATTCACTCGAACGACACTTTCATCGATAAAAGTTTCATCGAATTTTCAAATTTCGCGTCGAGATCCACTTTAATTACGAGTTAGAATGATGGTCGATCGTCAACTTCGATTGGCAGTACACTTCGTTTACTCAACAACGAGAACTCGAGTAAACTTAGTCGAAGTTTTACAGGCAAACACTCGTTTCTTACTGTTAATCATCTAAGCTAATAATACGTTTGATTCTTGATAATCTTACGATATTAGTTAAAAACGATTCTTTTCTGTACTGGAATTCTCTTGACAATTATGGGATGGATTATTCTTCGCGGTACTTGACGATTTCTCTCTTTCTCTGATTGATTTTTTGTATTTTTCATATCTCTCGATCGTTTGTTGTTTCAAGATTCGTTGATGTTTTTTTTAAAATTGATCGACCCCCACACTTTGATCGTATACTGTTTCTTTAAGATTCTTTGATACATGTTTAACATTACGAGGAAGATAATATTTCACTTGATTCCTTAGATATTGTTCATGAGAAGTTCGAACCCGTTACTTGATTGACTTAAATATATCCATAATCTTCCATCCATCTTACAGCTTTCATTGTTCGAAAATCAGTTTATAATTAGATTTCTTATCTTGTTTATACAAAAAATCCGTATCAAGATATTATCCATAATCCTTTTTTCTTCCAACAAGACGAAAGTTCTCATAATTTCTCCAAAAATCTAACAATTATTTTATTCCTTCTCTAACAATCTCATATTTCAAGTATCAATGATCGACGATAAATCTTCAACATCTCCTTCACTTTCTGTCGCATATGATATACCAATTCGCCCAGAATAATTGGATAAGATTTCCTCGTCCTTCCAACAAATATCATCCACAATTTTTCTCTTCCCTTCCCCGATGAAAAGACAAATCGTTCTCCCGACATAACAATCATTAATTAACCTTCTAATTAATTAATCTTCTGTCCACCAAAATCCGACTACTATTCGACAACGTCTTCGACTGTTTCGTGCCAGCCTTCTATCGATCCTCCAGATATCCCAGCCATCGACCGCCAAGTCCACGATGACAACGAATGATTCTCATTCATTCAACGAACGAAAGTCCATTGGTCTTACCACCAATAAGGTTTCTGCATGTAGGGCGGCATAGGTACCTGGCCCGTGGTCGGATACGTGGCAGGTTCCATCAGCTTGGACTGGCAGGGCTTTCCATCCTTGATCAGCAACGGTACAGCGACCCTTCTAGGTGAACACCCGCTTCCGCTCGCCTCCGTCGCCGCCCTTTTCGTCTTGTACCTGTGGTTCTGGAACCAGATCTTCACCTGGGTGGGGGTGAGCCGAATAATCGAGGCCAAATGCTCCCTCTCGGGGGCGCTCAGGTATTTCTGCTGACGGAAACGTCTCTCGAGCTCGAACGTCTGCGCCTTGGAGAACAGCACTCGCCTCTTCCGCTTTTTGTGCTCGGTCTCGTGGGGTTGGGTCTCGTTCGCCTGCTGCTCGTCCTCGAACTCCGCCGACTCTTCCTCTTTGCACTCGTGGTTCGCCTCCTGCTTCGGTGGGAACGATAGATCCGAGATGGTCGGGCTGGTCGAGTCTGGTTGCTGCAACACTGGAATTTTTGCAGTTTTATGATGCTGCAATGTGGAAGAATTGGTTGGTTGAATTGAAGTGTAGCGAGTATTGGTTGAGCATTGCGTTCTTTATTATAATTATAATATTATAATTCGTGGATCTGTTTAGAAATTGAAGGATCTTTCGAAGCAATGAAGGGATCGCATTTGATTTTGGATTTTGGGTTATTGAATTTATGAGTGTTTGATAAGGATCGAAGATATTCGTTGGAAATTTTGCAAATTTAAAGTAGAATCGAGTTGGACGAGTAATTTTGTAATAGTTACTTTTCTAAAAATCGATAAACGTCATTTGGAAAGGTATTTAGATCGTTTGGAAAATGACTAAGGCATACTGCAGCTGCATTTTTTACTACCCCTCGACTCCTACGCTGATTGCAAGCAGATGCAAGCCTGTATTGATTACTCAATTCTCGTTAATAATTGCTTGCTCATCGTTCGGATACACTTTCTGCTTAAACCTATCCAAACCATACTTATAAAGTGGAAGAAACAAAATTGATCGTTAAAATATTAAAAGGATCAATTTCTTAATTTAAAAAACACGAAGAATTTCCAAAAAAAAAAAAAAATAATAACGAAATATTGATAGATTCTGTTCACCGTTTAATCCAACAATATTTTGATTAGTCTTCGGCTAAAGTGGCAAATACCACGGTGGCCTAGAGACACGGTAATTTAATGTACAACGACGAGGTCCCTGGCTTCGTGAGCATACAATACGCTTTTGTGAACGAGCCGTAAGCCTGGTTGGGGAGGGTGTGAAGCAATATACAGCGTTTGATACCCTCCTCTACCCCATGGGATCGACTGTATCATTTTCATGGGAGATTAGGCTCCAGCCTCTGTCGCGTCGTGATTTCAATTAGACACTTCCATCTTGCTTCTCGACGACGACGACGACATTAACGTCTTCGAAAAAGAACGATTCGACGATCAATTAGATTCCAGTTTGAACACATAAAACGCCATTGCAAATTTTAAATCGAGGAAAAAATGAGATAGAGTTTAGATGAGAATCGTTTGATATTTATCATAAATTTACAATTTGACAAAATGTAAAATCGAAGCAATTGTTTGTAAATATATTTTAATTCTACAAAAATGGATCATTTATTAATTTTCTTTAACACTTTCAACTTTCTCTTCGAAACTCTCGATTTATCGAGACTTCGGTTTTCTTTCAACTCGAAGACAAAATTTATACAATCACATGCCAACGAAAGCGATCGCGTTAGGGATCTATCTTCTCCATCCCGGCGGTCGAAAACACCCTTTCCACCCTTTTGAAAGGGATGAAATCCCCGATTTCTCGATGTCGACCGTTCTAATATTCGAGAAGAAGTAAAAGAACGGAAGGGAGATAAGGAGAAGAGGTGAAAAGAGGCGATAGGCTACGGATGGATTTTTTGGGCGTGACAATTTCGATTGATCGAGGGCCTCACAGGGATACACGCATCTGCCCTCGAAAGGACATCTGTCCCCTTGCACGGGCCAATCGGTGAACAGGGCCCACGAGGACCTTTTATAGGACCATTAGATCCTGCTTAGCCCAAGCGGGCCAATTGTAGGGTGCTAAATAAATAAGGGTTTCGACGCTACGTACTGCACACCTCTCACAAGTATATTTCATACATTCGATTCGTAGTAACGAATCGTACGATTTTTTTGAAATTCGAAACCCAGATCGTTCATATTCTTATGTCAGATTTTTTCCAATAGA
Organism: Apis laboriosa; assembly: GCF_014066325.1. Lineage (NCBI taxonomy): Eukaryota > Metazoa > Arthropoda > Insecta > Hymenoptera > Apidae > Apis > Apis laboriosa. The sequence goes on along the minus strand of NW_025223292.1, from coordinate 1,823,385 downwards.
TTTTAAATTGAGTATAATTTGATCGAAAGATGATGATTTGAATTATTTCTTGGTAACCAATAATTGTTTGAAGAGTATTTTACAATTACAATTAGAATTACAATTTTAACAATTGCGAGAGATTATTAGAGAGGTAAACTGTGAATTTAACCCTATTCCACGCTTCAAAAAATTCGTAAAAAGTTTATTACTTACCATTCACCTCTTCCAAAGGCTGAGGTAATGTGGTCGGTAACGTTGGACCGGTCGGCCATCCCAATAAAGCGGGTGGCGGGGGTGGTAAGGTGCCTCTGTTCAGATTCGCGTATATCGCGGGCTGTAACATGGCCGTCGTGTGCTCGAAAAACTGTTGGTATGCCGACGGAACATCGTTCGTGGTCGGTAGCACCGTGGTACTACCTGCAACCAGAATTTCCAAAATCCAATCCCTTTAAATATCGACTCGACATAATATTTTCAATTTATTTCGAACGATTTATCAAAGAATGGAAATGTTTTTTGAGAGCATAGATTTTGAAGAGAAACTTTTTATTAGAAATTTATATTTATTAGAAATTTATTTTTATTAGAATTTATTAAGAAAAATTATCTGGTCCAACTGAAATCGGTTCGAAATTCATAGAAAAATCACTCCTTTCGTTACCTTGCACCTCCGTTTCCTCCTGGGATGGCTTCGAATCAAGCTGCAGAATGTCATGGATGTGAAAACTTGTGCTCCTGGGCATCTTGAAGCTCTCCAAAATTCTACAACAGAAAGATCATCGAAGCGAAACGATTAAAAACATATATATAATCTCAGCCAGATCATGATTATACTAACAAACTAATCGAACATCTACTTGAACGTGCATAACAGAACCATCCTAAATTATTATCTTAAAAAATGAACCAAAAAGGAAAAAAAAAAGAATAAGCACGCGAGACTTCTTATAAAATTCTTCTATCTTAATATCCATTTCTCTCTATCGATCTCTATTAATCGATATCTGTCGAACCGATTGAAAAAAAAAAAAAAAATAAGACGATTGGTTAAAACGACTGAAGTCGTGGGATTCGTTCGAAACCCGTTCGTGGTTTTAAACGAAGAGCAGCCGCGAGTCGAGAAGTCGAGCACAAAAGGCCGCTTTTCAACGAGATCAATCCAATTTTCCAAGTTTTCCCGCGGCGTGACGAAGCGTCAAGAAGCCAGTGGGACGTTTTAAGTCCCGATTAGACGCGTTCTACATAGTGAAAGGAAGCCGAGGCTACCTGCAGCTCCGCTGCCAAACAACCTGTCCTCGGGCACAGAGGCGAATTTCTGCCCTTCCAAAGTCTAAGCCAAACGACCTATTATCGCGGCACGTTCGGCCACGTTCCCGGATGAAAGAACTGCCGCTTCAAAGTTTTCCTAATAGACGCCTGGTGACCGTACTGTCTCTTAATATTTCGGTTTCTCGGAGGTGGGGACGGATGGCGGAGGATCGCCTCAAAATTGTTGGTTTTGTCGAGATCGAGAACGGTTCATTTTGTGACTAAATTAGAAAAAGGAAAATATTATATATAACGTTTGTGGAGAATATATAGTAATAAGTAGAAGTGTAGACAGAAGAAATGTTCAAGTTTAATTACTGTCTTATATGAAGTATAGCCTCAGATTATTGTCAATGGGTCTCTTAGGATTAGTTATAGCTTTTATAAACTTCAGTTCAGGAGAATAATCCAATTTAAACCTCTAAAGAATGTAATAATCACTTAGTTATATACGTATTAGAAAATGAACAAAAGAATGAAGTTATTTACCTTAACCCCTATTATTCTGATGAACAGGTATATAGGATAAAAAAGATTTAGAAGAAGTTATATAAATAATAAAATATTTAAATATATAAATAAAAAATTTCGAATTTAGAAGAGAGCAAATCTTTTTCCTAGATTTAAAATTTAAATACATTTAAAATCACTTCCTTGTAAGAGTAATATTAAGAGGATAGTAATATTAAAAATTGTAATGTATTAATTGGATAATATTTTAATTTCGAATAATATAATTAAAAGTATATATTGTAGCGAATAATCGTATTTAGCATAATCCAATTTAAAATGTTAAAGGATATTTTAATAGAAGAAAATAAGAAAAATAAGAAAGGAATAAAGAAAAAAGTGTCAAATAAAGAATAAGTCAAATCTGAAGATTTTATTCTATGCAAATTAAATAATAATTAAAGGTAAAGCCGTATAATGTATTTTACAGTATTATAAACTAATAAATTTTGAAAACGATAAAATTTTATTCTTTCCTGCATGATAGAGAGATTTACTGTTATTATATTTTTTTTATTGTTTAAAAATTGCAAAATTTAGTTGAGAAAAACTAATAAAAACAATTGAGAATGGAAACTTCGTTAAAAAAGAAACTATTTGGCCCTAATTTTCACATGTAAAATTATTCTCTAGCAATTAATTGCGAAGCTAAGGCGTTGAAATCACCAACCGTTCTAACGTAATTAAAGAATCTGTCGTTCAAATTTTAATCTCCTCGTCGAAATTTGATTTTCTTCTAGAGTTTCTTTTCATCTTTAAGCTTGCAAAAATATTAATGAAATCATACATCGATTATCGATTTTAAAACAAAGATTACGATAATCGAATGTTTCGATAAGGCATAATACATCGATGATGAAGCCACGTGCAAGAATTCGAGGGACATCAAGATCTCGATTACGAGACAATAATATTATCGATAAAATTATTAATTATGAGACTTTCTCGCTTATCTCAAATCATTTTCGGATCCTGTTATTTCTTTGGAACAATTAATAAACGAATAGATTGCGATTTATGAAATATTAATTTCGTAGGTATTATTTAATCAAAGGATTAATATTCATGGCGAATTTTAAATTCTATTTCTTCTTTCTAAATTCCTTTCGCGCATTAATATGTTGCAAAGGAAAAACGATAATATATGATATAACTTAGATAATAAATTTTAAGAAATTTATTATGATTAGAAATTATTAAGAAAATAAAATGTCTCCTATCTAATTTCACTTTCAATTTAATACTCGTATCAAGATTATCCTCTATAAATCTATAAAATCTCCATTTATATAATATTAAAATCAAAGATCTAATTGGATCTCGAGAATCACTGGATCACAATAACGACTCGTAAATTTCACTCGATAAATTTCCAAGAAAAATTACAGAATTATCGAAAAATCAAACCACTCTTCATCGCTTTCAAATAAAATTCTACGACAAACCAAATGAAAAAGCTAAGCGACACAACATTCTGCACCAAAAAACTCATACTCTACTCAGCCAACTAAAAAAATCAGATAATAAACTCCACCCTCTTAATCGATATCCACATATCCACGATAATATAAATCCACTCATTCCACTGAAAGATTCGAACTGAAACGCATGCGAAATAATTCTGCAAAGAATTAACCGCGTGAGTGCCTGTTCTAACACACTCGAACTCTATATATATATATATATATGTACATATATATATAAATTGGTGTCGACAAAAATAAGCTACATACACGTGGTATAGATATAATTCTCTATAATATATATATATATTTTTCTTTTTTTTTTTTTTTTCTTCTTTTCTGATGAGTTCAAGTTTACCTATTACTGAAAGCGAGCTGGCTGTACCAGACGTGATTCAAGAGACTGGTCTGATAGGATAGCATCGACCAGGGCAGAATCTTATTCTTGTCCGCCATTTTGAAAGTCTCGAGGAGGTGTTAGTGGCGTCAGTACATGTTAATGTCCTCGTGGTTCTCTCGCACTCGTTTCAATGTCCTCACCCTTTCTCTCTCTCTTTTTTTTTTTTTTTAATCTTATCTTACTCTTTTTTCTTAACCCCTCTCTTTCTCTCTCCCTTTTTTTTTTTTTTTTTTTTTTTTAAATTTCACCCTTCCAAGATCTCTCTCGTACCTTCTTACTTATTCACTCTCGGCCACTTTCCTTCCTCTATTCACTTCCCCAAATTCACTTCCGAATTCCGTCCCGATCCCCGATGCGTTCAACGTTCACCCGCACACCTGACCATCCTCTTCGTCCCCCAACTTCGGCCCCTTCCGGTTCATCACTGGCCCATCAATACACCCGCGACTTTAGACTTTTTCTCTAGAATCCTTCTCGAGAATCCACCAACTATCCTTGTTATTGTTGTTGTTGTTGAATTATATCGATATAACGAGGGGGGAGGGGGGGAGGGGGAAGAGGAAAAAAATCACAAGTTCAATCGAAGCGAAACGCGTAGAAACTCGAACGACATTCACTCGCGACTCGAAACTTGATATTTTTCTTTTTTCAAGATCGGAGGAGCGGGAAAGAGAGCCGCGATTTCGTCGAGTGAAGAGCACTCCTTGTACTTTTTGAGTGTCCTCGACGAGCACTTGACGACTAGTGGTCCCTACCTCCGCGCCGTTTCGCTCGTCAAGCACCCTCGAGCCAGAGGGCGGATCTGAGCAAGGGGCGGGGATTTCGAGCTCACCCTCGACAGTCCACCCCACTGGATGCTCGCCGAGAGAATTAGCGAGCTGGATTTCCAGGGAACGTGGTCGATCGTTCTTTCGTACAGGGATGGAGATCAATCTATACAAAGTAAGGGAGAGGGAGGGAGGGAGGGAGGGAGGGAGAGAGAGAGAGGGGAGATTGTTACGCTGCTCTCTGCGTCTATTTGGGATTAGGTAAAGGGTGTGATTCTTTGAAACTCGAGAAGGGGTGGTTTTTGGGTTTCGAGATTTGTACGTTGGAGAGTTGGTTTTAAGGAGAGACGTTGTTTGAATGGATTTTGAAGTTGTTTGAATATTCGATAGTGTATTGTGTATACCCATTGCTGTAAATTGTATTGTTGTAATTAGGATTGGATAATGTTGGACGATGATTTGTGAATATTTTGTTATAATATAGGAATAAATTGAAGTGCTATGAAATTGTTTTGAGTAACTATTAGTATCTATATTGTATTATGAATTGATATTTTCATAAAATCCTTAAAATATATATTTTAATGATATTTGTAACGTATTTACTTTCTTGATTAAACGAGATTTAAGTATTGATTCTAAGTGAGCTTGTGGTCAAAATGCATATAAACAGAAGCAACCCCTATGACACATATACCTACATTCTCATAATATATTACTTTATACACAATATTATTTATATCTACTTCAGTCTAAATCTTCTTCCTAAAAAAAAAAAAAAAAAAAAAAATAATTTAAACTATTCAGAGTAAATATAAAAATTAATAGATCATACATTTAAAAAAAAGAAAAAAATTTCTCAAAAAATCTTTCAAACTTTATCAAACCATCTCCCATAACCGCAAACCACTCTCTCAACAAACTTCCACCCCTCCTCCCCATTCAAATATACACACTCGAGCCAAAATCAGATCGGTCAATCCATTTTACAAATTTCATCGTCTAATCTGAAAACTGCAATCTACTTTCGAGATCCAAGAGCGCAACAGAAGCACGAATAGGAATTTATTGGAATGCGAAACGCTCGAGGGAACGCTCGCTGGGTGAACGACAGGGGTGAGTTTGAGGGGGTGGAGCTTGCAACTTGGACCAATCGGGTCACAGTGTCTGGAGGATCGGCCTGGAATACCGTCGAGGGGGTTGATTTCGACCCACCTCGTCCGCCGACCAATCGGATCGCTCCATCGATCAGGGGCTTTTTACACCGAGAGCATACTTTGCGTCGAGTGTTAATGCGAAACGGCATTAGCGGTGCTTTTACCGTGTCATTTCGATTTTTTTTTCTCTCTCTCTCTTTCTCTCTCTTCCCTCTTCCTCTTGCCAATTTTAGCCCACTTTCTCGATGGATTTATCCCTCTTCCTGGTTTACGGTGTACGTCGATACTCGAAAGTGGGTTAGAAGCGTCCTCGGGCGTAGTCGATGGATCGTTGGATGATCCATGCTGGTGGAAGGGTTGTAATGTGTATATTTCATGGGATGGAACATAAAATTGGTGAATGTTATTAAGATAATATTAATATTTAAGTCCATCGAGTATTAGAATTCTGCAGTGTTGTTTTCTTCTGTATTATTTTCCATATTATTATTATTTATTTATTATGTTAAGTATAGGTATTAAGACTATTGTTCAACATTATTTTCCATATGATGTTATTATATAGGTGGTTTGAGAGTGTCATAGGAATGTAGAATTAGTGAATGTTAAGATAATTGTGTGATAGGTATTTCATGTTAGGATTGTATTCTACAGTAGTATAAATTTTGCATGTGTTATTATTATATTGACATGTAAATTGAATGAAATAAATTTAGTTATAATAGATGAATTATATGTATGTTAATTAAAGAATATTTATATATATAATAGATATTGATCTGAAAATTTTATTTTTAATATTATTTATAATATATTGAATTTTAAGTGATGAGATAGCAAATAAGATTATTACCTATGAGTAATTAGGAATAATAATATTAATTATTGATATAGGTGAAAAATTTTAATATCTACCATTGATTAAATATTTAATATGAATGAGTTGGATTAATGAAAACAATCAAGTCAGACTTTCAGATGGTTTAGATAGTACTCAGTTTTTAAGATATCCAAAAGTAGAGTATTTATTAGCATTGATAAAATCATTGAAGTAGGGATTAATTTTATTTTACAAATAATTCAAACTAAGAAATATATATTCTGAATATAGAAAGATTTTTTTACATTTTTTTAATTCTACCCTATTTATAATCCTTTCATCCTTCTTTTTACTTCTAACAATAATTCTTAATCTTTGCAATTCACAAAATAGTCATTACTTTATACTTAATCATTTTAATATAATTGCATTGCCACATTCAATTCACATGCTATAAGAATAATCCTCTCAACATTTAACTCAATTATAACCAAGTTAATTCCTTCATTTCTCCTTATATTATTCAACAAAATACAATGTTGCAACATTGAAAAAGGTTGTAAAATATATTCATACAAAAATAAATCACTCGCACCAATGTTCCAATCATAAATCCTTCATCCTCAATAAAACGTTTCGAGTAAAAAAGTCCAAGCCATTGAATTTCAGAAAAAAAAAAAAAAAGAATCCTTCGTAAAACCACATCTTTTGAAAAGATATTCGACTAGCCAAACTAAACTAAATGGTACTCGAGGAACGACAAATTGATCTTGTTAGATTCATAGATAGATTTTCAATGGACCTGCAGGTTGTATCAAATCGCACAGAAGTGACCCGCATAAATACAGGTACGTCATAGCGCGCACACACGTGGATGGAAAAAGCATGATCCAAGGGAGAAGGACAGGTAAGGGCGACGATGAAGCGGGTTTCCGGTTTATTCAACGAGGTCTTTGTGCGATCGTGTGGCTAGGCGAAAAAGTCAAAAAGTGCGGAAGAGGGCGGTTTCGACCTTCCTGACTTTTCTCATGAGCACTCATCCTTGGATTTATTCGATGGAAAATTTTCGCTTCCGTGGAATTTTTTAAGAGTTTGAATTTGGTTTTTGAAAATTTTTCATCGATAATTGATAATTAATATCTGTAATGAGAATATTGTCGTTGATGATGAGAATTGAAAAAAGGAAATTGGTAATATTGATGATGAGTTAATACGAAATACGAAAATTGAGATTATTGTAATTTTGAAAATTTTAAAGTGTGGATATTAAAAATAGTTTCGTTTCCGTGAAATTTTTCGAGGGTTTAAATATTTTTGGATAAGGTTTCGAAATTTTTTAATTGCTATCGATAATTGATATTGAATTGATATGATTTTCCGTTTCAGCAATGCGAAATGATTATTCAGATTTATTGACACTATTATAAATAAAATTGTCGGAAGTACTCACGTTCTTTGTTTGTCGGATAGAAGGGAATGAGTCACTTGTATTGCTAAAACAGAAAATCGTAAATTACTTTGACAGAGTCAATTTACTTCCTACTATACACCCCTATTCAACCTTTCATACTCTCGCAGATACAAATATGAAGATATTCTACATTTTTCAAATTACCATTACCAACATTACCTACGATTGAAAAAAAAAAAATTGAAAATTCTCCATTTCGAATCCACAATATTGCCTCAATATTGCCACATCCCCATTCCTGTTACACATAAAATCCTGTTATACATAAAAATCCCACATCTCAAATCGAAAGAAAGAAGAAAAAAAAAAAAAGAAAAGAGAAATGCATAAAAAGAGACGAAATAAAAGTCACGAAATATTAAGAAATGAAGATCGATTCCCACGATGCACGCACAAAAATCGTCAAGTAGAGTCTCTCTCTCGCGTGTTTCGAGCAACTCTTTACCGGAAGACGACGCGGGGCATGCAAGAATCGTTTCCGTTTCCACGGCTGCGCCGTTCTAACTCGGTTAGAATCGGATTCAACGAGACGCTCTCGTGATTTTTCCAAACCAACGTATTCGTCCAAGCGTCGAGAGAGGAGGAGAAGATGATAGTGAAGGTGGAGAGTGAAAGACAGAGAAGGAGAGAGGAAGGGAGAGAGAGAGATAGAGGGAGAGAAAAAGGGAGAAGAACTAGCTGGAGAAGTTCGAGCTGGCGGGCAATCGAGCAACATTTGCCAGGATCCCACGACTGTTTGGCGATAGCTGTGCCAACTTGTTTCGAGCACGCAACCCAATTTGTCTGCGTCTCATTGTTTTACCGATCCTCCCGCTTTCCTCGCTGAAAATCGTCCAGAGGGGACCTTAACGTGGATTATTACGGCCCTTCGATGATCGAGTGCGGTGGCTACTACGGATTTTACGCTTTCGAAATGCTTTCTTTCATCTCCAGAGGGTATTTAATCCTTTTATTTCGCTGGGATGAAGGTCGATAATTTTATGTGTAATTTTTGTGACGAATCTAGTTGTAGTAGTGGAGTGGTAATAGAATTATTTTGTGCTTTTGAAATAGTTTTTTTTTTTTTTTTTGTATTCTCGATGATGATGTTTAGTTCTTTATTTTGCTGGATGGAAATTTGTGTGGAATTTTCAAGTGTATTGCGTTTGATATAATTTAATTTTGTGGATTGTAATTGTAAATGATAATAAGATTGTTGCGTTGAATTTTGTGTCTTGTGTCAAGATTGCTTGTGTGAAGATTTGTATACTTCAGAATGTATTTAATATAATTTAATTTTTAAGTAAGTGATAGTTTGAAATGGTTTTTGTTTTTTATTGATAATTTTTTAATCCTTTACTTTGCTTAGGAGAAAAATAATTATTGAATGATTCGTACACGTTATTAATTATTTAAAAGTCATTCTTTTTATCTAAAAAATTTTATAAATTTAATTTTTCACGAAGCTCATCGAGTTAGTAGATCTAATTATCATTTTATCTTCGTTCAACATTCAAATTAAATCGACGTTTCTTCAGAAAATCTCAGAAGACGAACGAAAATTGACTCATGGATTATATTCGAACGTTTAAATCCTGATAATCTCTTTGGCATTCAATGGCTGACTGATCAACTCGAGCTGACCAGTTAACAATCTTAAAGATTGTATCGTGAACTTTAAGATAAATCTGATTAGCTAACTAAACTCAACCATGGGGCTCGAGTTAATCCACTGTTTGAAGAAACGAGTTTCTTTCCACTAGTTAATCCCATCTTTTTCGATCGACCAGATTATGCTTCACCATTTAAGAGATTCGAGATTATTTTTTCAATTTTCGAGAAATACGAATTTTTAAGAAAGTGGAAAGTGGAAAACACGTTGGGATGAATGAAGACAAGTAAACACCTGACCGGTAAGGCAATTAGATCTAATCTGTAGCAATAAAACCCTGCCATTACCACCATTGTTATAACTAGTTATGTTCTCCTTGAAGAAATTTTTTTTTTATGGTCAACGATGGTTTACGACTCTTCTGGTGGCAATATTCAACGTTGAAAGAGAAACTTTTGGTTGGAGAAACTTAAATGTAAGATATAATGGTAAAAAAATTTACAAATATTGAAGGGATAAATTAGAAAGTATTATCGTTTGAATTTAACGTCTTTGTTATATAATTTTTCCAATCTACTTTATTCATCCCTGTCAAATTTTTTCCCAATATTTACCGAACAAAATATTAAATCGCCAACATTTTTACCTCATTTTGCAGACTAATTAAAAATTTCCTTTCCTCGTTCGAAAATTTCGATTTCGACCCGGAATAAGCTCAAAGATATCACCAGAAGAAGAGATCGTGAATCATCGAAAAACGAAACACTCGAAACACTCTGAAGAGGAGATAAACCGACACCAGCAGACCGGATTCCAGTTTTTATGAACGCAGTTGCGCTCTCGAGCGACCACTTGATACTCGGTATCGGTGGAGAAAGATTCAGGTGTGGAGGTTCCACGAAACGTGCCAGGTTGAATAAAGGTTCACCCATTTACCGGATATTTCCTCCATCCCCCATTAACATGACAATATCGCTACCTGTTCGGCCAAACACCTGAGAACTCCTGCCAAGTCCTTTATTTATTGCCTCTACGTGCCGGCGCATGATTTTTCCTCTTAAATTTCCCAATATCACCGACGTCTCCTCGATTTTTCCTCGCACTTCAATCGCTCTCAGTCGCCCATTCTTCTTCCCCATTCCCGTTTCTGACACGCGAAAATATGAAATGTTCGTCGAGTGGCACTTTACAATCGACTATCGAAACGGTCACCCTCGAGTGGCGGCTCGAGTGGCTGTTATTACATGGGGATCGGAAAAATTGTGGAGTACCATTGCACTCGACCGTTCGAGTGTTGTCTAATCCCATGGAATAATGTTTCTATTACCTCTGTTTTTTATTGCACGTTATTGTTACGTTATCCACTTACGATTCAAATTGTAAAAATTATTAAATATCATTATATGTTGATTATTTTTAACATCGAATAGGGAAAAATCGAACTACTGATATATATTCTTTCCTGTTAGAAAATTGATCGTATAGAAAAAAGAATTTTCAACGCTGCTTCTTCTCGCCTGCTCATTAAAAGTTTAATCAAAATTCGTATTTTCCAATTAAATCTTTCCTTTACCAACTTTTGATTTATACGAAATATATATATATATATCCAACATCGTGGGTCCAAGAAGACACTCTGTCAACGACAACCCTCGTACACCTTCCATCCTCTTCGAAGAAACCCTTGAAAAATCCACTTTCCACCAGCTTGTAGTAGTGCCATAGGACTGTTCATCCTCGAACTGGCGAACGAGCTGGTCAAAGATTGGAGAAAGAAAGTCGACGGACGAGAAAGATGGCGGCTAGAGAGAAGCGACGTTCATTCACCAAAAAGATCACAATGGACCAAGCCGTCGTTCTGAAGTCGTGAATGAACGTAGTACGTCTCTCGTAGTAGTAGGTGGCTCGACGGGTGGCCTTCGAGGAACCCTCTTTCATCGGGAGTTTTTATTTTATTTTATTTTATTTTATTTTTTTTTTTTCATCCTCGAGAAGGCCATCCAGCCGACACGGTGGAATACCACGGGGCCAAACGTGACCCAAACTGTGCACGGCTCGTTAAGGACCAGCTACCATCGGGGAGAATGTTTAAGAAACGTTTAAGAAGTTATTCGAAGCTGGCACAAGGGTAACCTCCATTCACTTCTTCTTCGTCCATTCAGATCCAGAGAAGAGCGGAAGGTAAGGTCGTGGAAGATAATTCTTCTCAGTATTCGTGTAAGCTTCGATCTCGAGACAAGTTGGTCCCTTGTCGATGACTTCTTTCCTTTCTTCGATGCTCTGTATGCACGTTCTTGTGACCGTTTTGTGACAAGCAAAATTTGTCGAAATGAAATGATGTTTGATAATTGATTAAATTTATGTTTCAAGAAGGAGGAGGATTGGAAATTTTCTTTGCAATGTGAGAGTTGAAAAAAATTTGACGAAGAACTTTTGCTTCGTTCAAGAGAAATTCTGAAGAATTGCACTGTTTCTTTTCTTTTCTTTTCTTTCTTTCTTTTTTTCTTTTCAGTTGTTGAGAGTGAAAATTTGCAAAAAATAAGATTAAAATATTTTCCTTTTTTTGAAAGTATAAAAGATCCAAAAGACTTCGTTTGTAAACTTAAATATTCCATTGATTATTTTATTATTTTTAATCTCTTGATTATTCGCGCTTTTTTTGAACGAATTTTCGTGCGAAATATTCTAAGAAATCAATATCTGAGTGAGTAATTTTCTGCCAGTAAATATTCCACGATGTTCTCGGCATCGTTTCGTGTTATCATCTGTTGTATCTAATCATTAATCACACGAGACGTGACGAACACTGGGAGAGAAAGAGAGAAAGAGAGAGAGAGAGAAAGGAAAAAAAAAAGAATAATGCAGCCAATTAGTGAATCGCGTGGATGTATCGATCGACCTGCATCGAACGAACGGTGGCAATCGGGCGAATTTAGGTCACATGTCAACCGAATCTAACTTCAAGATCGAAGGATCGTTCGTTTTTATCGAAAATATGTAATCTTGGATGCTTGTGTTGAATCTTAATTCGATGTTTCATTCGAAAGAATAAAATTCTACTCGATTCCAAAAGTATTCAACTATTAGAATTAACTTAAGTATTATTATCTCTCTATACAATAAATTACTAAAGTATTGGTAAACTTTGTGGGATCCCAAAAAATCATTTTACAACTACTCATTATCTCAACCTCAAAGTAAGCAGGTATTTACTATTCTTCTTCGACTTCAGGTATCAAATTTAACTTTAACTTAATTGTCCTTCCTCACTGTTATAAAGTGAATGTAATTAAATACAATATATTGAATATTTCAATTATGGAATTCCAAAAATTAATTTATTTAATATAAATAATCTAATCAATTAGATTCTTAATCGAGAAAATTTCTCAAAGATTTCATGGAATGGATCTAACATTTCAAGATATATTGTTACATCAACACGTTAGATTACTACAAGTATTACAAGTACTATCCAACTCACTATCATAAAATACTCTTCAAACTGCTGAAATGTTCTCTACTTCATAGAATTTCAAACTATTCTACAACTCGTTACAACTCCACAACATTCTTTAATCCACTAGAGTCATTCAAATTGTAAGAATCCTCTATCCGATATCTATATTATATATAATATATAATACCCATTATCTAAAAAAAAAAAAAAGGAAAAAAACATTAAAATCCAACTTCGACTTATCTTTCCACTCTATCGTCACAAAACTCAATATATATATATATATATATATATCAAATATAAATAAACGTTTCAAAGCATCGAACACCAATCCACACTCTAATAAATCTCTAATTCATCGATCGTTTCACGATCGACGAGTTTCGAACTCGATATGCAAAAACAGCCACACCGAGTTACGATTAATCCGATATTTATGGTGGAAACCAACAGGTGTTGGCGCTTACTACTTGGGCCCTTTCTCGCGTGCCCGCCCGTGTAACAAGGCGTACCACTCTACACCGAAGGATTCGTCTAACCGATATGCGTGACTGCTCTTAAACGCCCGCTCGCTTCCGGTTCCACCCGTTGATCCGGCTAATCAGATATGCTAATCGACCCACCGTGTTGCATTATCGCCCGGCAACATCGATGTTTTCCATCAAGAAATTCGAGCTCAATTATCTCTATTCGGGAAAAATCGTGAAATCAGATAATGGATGAAGGAAGTAGTGTATTCTTTTCCTTTTTTCCTTAGCTTTTTTTTTTTTTTTTTTTTTTTTTTTACGTTTAATCTGTAATGTATCTTCTGTTACAGATTACAAGTTTGTTTTTGTTGGGAAATTACAATTTCTTTGTAATTCGTTATCTGCGAATTGAAAATAGATGATATCTTGTTGTGTAACATCAAACGTGATTTGCCAAGTTGCGAAAGTTTCGTAAGATTTTATAAATGTATTTGATGTATGGAGTGATTCGAGTGATATTCGAGGAGTGATTAGGTTAATTTTTCTAATGTTGGATTTCGAAACTTGATGTCGGGATTTTATTTGATCAATTTTTTTTTGGATTATTATTTGATTATTATTATTATTATTTTTTTTGGATTATTGTCTTGTCAAAATTTGTTATTACATATATCAATAAGAATATTTAATTCATATTATCTAATATATATTTATCGATGAATATTTCTCATTTCCATTCGTTCATTAAATATCACATCGAAAATAAAGTTGATGTTTCTTATCAAAAAGAAAACAAGCATTTTCGTTTCTTCCAAATTTCTTCGACTCAACCCTATAATGAATCCCTAGAGTATACTATGAATAACAATTACAGGCCGCAAAGGGTTAACAATCCTACCTTTTCAAAATATGAAAATCATTTGATGTTTCCTTTCTCGTTGCACTCGATTCGATTTCATATGAAAAGACGAACAAATCCAACTCCTTTGATCGTTCCAATAAATTTCCACGTAACATCCTTCCTTACCTGTATTCCTCCTCGGCGTAATCCGGAGGGAAGAGATGCCAGGGTGCGTCGTAATAATCGTCGTATCCGTTTGCCATTTTCCACTTCCCCTCTGTCACTGCCTCTTTCCTCTCTCTCTCTCTCCCTCCTCCCTTTTTTCTCTACGTAATTATCTAGATTTAAAACGGTCCTCGCTCCACGAAATCTCGCGAGAAAATCTTCCGCTCTTCTGCTCTCGTTCAACCTCGGAAACGACTGATCTTTGGCGACGAGTTCATTCGAAAGGATATTTCTCATTCACAAAATTTCTTACGAGCCAAGTTCACAAGTTCAATGAATCATTTAAAATTCATTAATTTGAATATTATTGATTCGTCCCCGGCTCGTCCATCAAACTTCCCCTATTGTTTCACGATTCTTCTTCGAGTTTATTTATTTTTCTCTTCGATTTCAAATTAAAGTTAATGGTTTTTCGATCAATTATGCACAATTTATACACTTGATTTTGAGACGAGGAGCATTCTTTTTTAACTCTGAGGTTAAAAGATTTGATTTTTTTTTTTTTCTTTCGATGAAAATGTAAATCACAGACGAGACACAATCGGGCGAATTGACAATTTTCGAAATTCTTTCAGCTCTTCGAGGTAAACCGCAATAGGTACTCTCAATCACTGAGAACTATACGTGGATATATCGATCACCTATATATTGTATCGAAAATATGGCTACCAGATAGGAGCTCAGGCAACGTTATCTGTTCGATAACACCCTATATAGATTAGTTTGACTACCGTAACATCAGAAAGGTCCAAACGATATCGGGTTCTCCATTGGTTCGATACGCATACGCCAAGGAAAATTTTATTAATTCATTCATAACAATTTCTATAAATATTCCTTGCATCTACTCAATTTTCCATCTTTACTTTTTTCCATCAAACCGTTTATTTGGTGTAATCATTCTTCGTTGGTTTATTTCACTTGCTCTTGTAAATATGGTACCAAGGAATATTTTATTAGATAATTTTGAGATTTTGGATTAAATCTACTCCAAATAATTGCAATCCAACTTGTGATCCAACATCGTTGATATCGATTAATATGTTAAATATATTCAAAGCTTAAAAGCATAGTATATAAATATCAATAGAAATCAATCTTGGAAATAATTGGTGACAATAAACGTGATATTTTAATTTACAATAAGATTTGAAATTCCCCGTTAAGAGCAAGATGTTTATCGTTGCCATCGTTGTCATAGAAAAAAAGAGAGAGAGAGAAAGAGAGAGAGAGAGAGAAAAAATGTCGTCGCGAAATAGAAAAATACTGGTGTAGGAAAGAAAAAGAAATATACGTATAATAGATTGTCGTCGTATCTTTCACGTGTGACGGTTTCACGATATCTCGGACCAATGGTAGTGATCTGTGTTACTGTTTCTATGCTAGCCTGACACGAAAAAGATCCCAATAGATATCCCGTGCGAGTATATTTTATACTTGTCATTATTTCGTAGTATATAGCTATACATCTTTTTTGACTTTGCTTCCTCTTTATTGTAACTTAATTGCTTAATTCAATGTTCGATAACATTGTGATTATTTCAATGTCTGGACACATATCTCGTACACGTGTGTATTTTGTACGCCAATTTTCGTGAGTATGATGTTTGTTAATAATTAACATTTAGATAAATTAAGAAGATTAGAATTCAAGATCTATTACAAGTGTATCTATTTTAATGAAATAAAGAGTAATGAATGAGATAAATGAGATATCTACCGTTATTAAATTTGGAATAGGAAATTCCTTCCACAATTTCCTCGAATAAAAGATATCGTCGCTTGTACCATTTCTGTTTCTTCGATAATGATATTCAATGACAATATCAATGATAATATCCATCCACTTTGCATCTTTTCGAAATCCTCCAAATAAATTCCTCGACTATCGAGTATGCATAAATCCAAACACGGGAAGGAAACGTTTTATCAGTGCACTCGTAGCAGCCTCTGTTCGG
Source organism: Apis laboriosa (assembly GCF_014066325.1). Classification (NCBI taxonomy): domain Eukaryota; kingdom Metazoa; phylum Arthropoda; class Insecta; order Hymenoptera; family Apidae; genus Apis; species Apis laboriosa. Next base: position 1,806,965 of record NW_025223292.1, on the reverse strand, counting down.
TAGCACTTGTCGGTTAAGCCTGGATACTTCACCTCGAGGGTCTCTTGTCATTAACAAATTGTAAGGTAGAAACCAAAGTAAGACAACCGAATCGAGAGTAGAAACAATTAATTATCTGGCGGGATGAGCATTCGTTGTTCTTGACATTTAAAAACATCTATCTCTGAAGGTTAGACGAGACACGGTTATCAAGATTATCCCTTCGATCGCGAAAAATTCCTTGTTTCTCGAGGGGAATCGTTCTTTTTGGCACGGATAAAAGACTCGTTTCGATGAAATGTTCGATGGAATATTCCTTCGTCGAACGATCAGCAAATTTTTCGACAATGAAACGTGGGATCGAGAATTGAATATTTTCAAAATTTCGTTCATATTTGAATTATTCTCGAGAATCATGAGAGTACATTTTGCAAGTGCAGCGTTGTGATTGTAGAGAAAATTATTGGATATTTAATGTTGTGATTTATTTATATAGAAATATTTTTAAAAATTTCACTTTTGTGTAGAATATGATTATGATGATTAGAAGAGAGGTGAGACTTGAAATTTTTAATTTCAAAAAGATCGTGAAATGATCATTTATTTGTTTTGTTATGGATGTTGGAGAACAACATTAGATGATTGTATTGATATTACGATGGAAGAATTCATTGTTTAAATGAATGTTACAGACAAAGAATCTATAGATATATCAATGTAAATGAAAAGGTACAAATATTTTAAGATTAAATGGTTTTTTCAGAAGCACTTAAAATTTTGTTACGAGATGTTAGAATTCACTATTGTACAACACACGATAGCAGAACTGGAATTACAAATAAAGAAAAAAAGATAAGTCCAATATTTGTTGATTTCATGATTATGATAGTACTTGATATCTAAAAAGTTCGGTATGTATCATTTAATCCGAAATAATTGAAAAAGAGTGACATCTTATTAGATCCGACGTTCAATTAAAAAAATGTGACAATTTAAAAATAATCTAAAAATAATCAATTTATCTGAACTACGAATTTTCAAAATTACCAACATTCACGAAAAAAAAATCATAAATTACTCACCTTTTTTCGTTCCATACTCTCAACATAAACACATCCCTTAATAAAGCATCAAGCATAAAGAATTATGAAAACTTTCTTTCAATAAATTCGATACAGTTTCCAAGAGTCCAAGGAAAGTATAAATTTCCTCTCGAAATTAATTAAAATAATTAGATAAATTTTTTTTTTATTTTTTAAATTTCACATGTGATTGTTCGTGATTCGAGAAGAATCAAATTGTTTTAAATGCAAAGATAAAAAATATATATATATATATATATTTCTGTTTTCGTTTCAAATATATGGTCACTGCAATTCATGTTTCTTTATCACGACTAATTTGTGGGATAATTCTTGGTGACCGACAAAACACGATCGGCAGAACGATCACGTCACGAGCTTTCTTCCGTTCATTTTCTAGGACAGTGTAACGCACTTATCTGTCCATCGAGCACATGCACGACATATGGGCCGTAATCTCAACTTATCGTGATTGACGATAAGGGATATTTTTTTTTCGCAAGAATGAACGCTCCGTATCTGTGTTATTAATATTATGACCAATATAATAATGCCTCGATCGGCTATATTATTGCACAAAACTTATATACAACAATTTATATCCATTCCCAACGCTTTGAAATATAGTACTCGTTAAGATTTATTGGCTATTGAATGAATGAGAGTACGCGATCCTTGTGTCTGAGATTGAAACTATTGAAAATTTTGACAAGAGAACATTTCATTTTTAAAATTCTTCGATGATTTTGTTGTATTCGTAATTTTTCTTTTTTTTTTTTTTTTTTTTTTTATCTATTTTACATGTGTAATTTCATTGCACATTTGAAGAAAGGGAGGATTTAATTAAAGGATTAACGCGCTTTTTCGTGTTTAAATGTTCATTGATTCGATTTAAATAAATTTTAAAAGTGTGTGTACTTTTTTTATATGCAAAAAATTTGTAAAAGTGTAAAAAAAAACATGGCAAAGAATCGAACTTCGGTTAAATTGTAATATATAGGGTGTTTTAAGATAAGCGAGCATTCAAAATGGCTGCTAAATCGCGATAAGAATTGTAATTAAAAATTTGTTTGATCATAAAAAGGAAGATATACCATTATTATTATTATGTGTCGTGCCTTTATATCTTTTAATTGATTACAATTTTTTTTTCTTTTTCTTTTTTTTTTTTTTTACTTTAATCTATAATCTAGAAATTCATGACAGTTATTAATAAAGGTTCAGTGAAAATATAATGTGTATTAAGATGAGTTTAAAATATTTTACTTTTCTACGATCGATGATAAGTTGATATAAATAAATATTTCTTAAATAAATAATAATTATGCATAATTCGCAAAAATGTTTCATTAAAAAAAAATTGTATCGATAAAAATTTTATCGTTTCCTCTAATTTCCGATTTTAAAATAAAGAAACTTTTATCATTCAATTTTTACTTCTTTTCCATCGTTAGTGAAACATCTTTTTCTTATTATATACATTAATCCATCCGATATTTGCCATTTCTTCTCGTAAAATATAATCATATTTGTCAACGAATCCATTAAGATTTATCAAATTTGTGCAATCTGAAATGTCTTCGATTATTTTTAAATCTATTTTACATCGAGCCAGTTACAAAAAAATTTAAATTCGTTTAAATTGAAGATTTCGTAAATACGAAGACGTTAGATTAAATAATATATTCACGTAAAATAAATTAAAACGTTTCGTGATAACGATTCGATGTATTTGTGCGACGAGATAGAAATATTAATTACGGGATGACGTTCGTCGAATTTTCGCGATCGAGACGATCGGAATCGAAGAATGATAAAACAACGATGGTATAGAAAAAAGAATCGTTTGAAAAAATATTTTTCAAAGGATTCAAAAATATCTTTTCAAATTTTTTTTTTATTATTTTCCAATTATTTGAAGAGAAAGTGTTTTTACGGGAAATATAAATTGTAATTTTGGAAAATAATGATTTTTAAATGGATATAATTTTTCTTCTTATAAAATTTTCTTAAGAAAAGAAAATTAGCGTCTGTGTGTAACAATTATTTATAAATATACAATATATATACGATATATAAACAGAAAATTATTTCAGAAAAACAGAAGAAAAATTTATAATACATTATAATTTTCCTTGAACCTATGATCAGTAACAAATTCAATAAATATTCAGTGATACTGTTTATGTAATAGGACAACCAAAAAGCTTCTGAGTATCTGTACTTTTTTTTTTTTATTCACAATTGTTTAAACCTTCCTTAAATTCTATTCTATTCTATATTTTTCAATTATTATTTCTCCCTTAATTATTAACCATTGTCTACTAAGAATAGCTCGAACTTTCATTCTGGTTGGTTATTTTTATTACCCACAATCGCACATGAAACATTGCAATTGTATGTCAATTATCTCACGAGCGAGAGTGTGAAAACGATAACATGGTCCGTATTTTGAGCAACGGTTGTGGAAGTTTACACCGAGGCTTAATAGATCAGACTTTTTGCTCAATATTTCACAAGCGGCCAAAAACTCTCTCGTCCTCCCCATCGTTCGACCATTATCTCCCATTATCTGCCATTTTTTTATCGTGTTATAACGACATAATATTTCGATTCGAACGAAGCTTTCATTTTTTTTTTTCAAAATGGATCCGTGCAATGGATAACGCCATTGATAGATTTACTTCGTGATTAAAACTGAAGATTAGAACGGAAAAGTTTGAATTGTTTCGAGAAATTTTTATGCAACGATCTCTCTCTCCTTTTCGTTTCAATGATTAATCGAATTGTGCATCGATCGATGAATTTTCGAGGAACAAATTAGAATCGTAGAATGTTTCTTTCTTTTGGATTTAATGAAATTTTTAATTACGTATGTATTGTTGCATTATTATTTCGAGCATGTTTGGAATACGTGTATTTGGAAGTTGCTGCATAACGTTTTTCTTTCTTTTTTCTTTTTTTTACTTTTTGTAAAACAAATATGTTATTTATTCAGCTTGTTTCATTACAATTATTCAGTAAAAAAACAAAACGGACAACGAAATTACAACGAACTTGCTTCGAGGAAAACCGGTGATTAGAAAAGTTTTTTGATATTTTTCGAGAAAAAAATTCTTCGTCTTCTTTATAGTACAAATAATCGATCATCGCGATGGAACGATTTCGCGATACTTCTACTTCTTTTCTAATTTCAATTGTTATTCGAATAAATAATAAAAATAAGCCACAAGCATCTCGTGGCTTAAGTATATTATTAAGAAAATCACAGTGAAGGAACTTTTAAGAGGGAACAACGTCTCCATCTATGTTCACTGTTCGGTCCATGTAGGTTTATTGCGGCCATATTTTTTCGACTTGTAATAAGATTTCCCTTGTACGCTCGAATAACTCTCTTTTGAAGGAGAACTACGTGTTCTCGATAACGCAGAAACAGTTTCTGATGCGCGCGTATCCGAGGAATACTCTTTCGAGGGAGAATTACGAGATTTCGGTAGTGTAATTGCTTCTGAACAACTCTCTTTCGAAGGGGAATTACGAGATTTCGGTAGTGTGATCGCTTCTGGTGTTTCTGAACAACTCTCTTTCGAAGGGGAATTACGAGATTTCGGTAGTGTGATCGCTTCTGGTGTTTCTGAACGACTCTCTTTCGAAGGGGAATTACGAGATTTCGGTAATGTAATTGTTTCTGGTGTTTCTGAACAACTCTCTTTCGAAGGGGAATTACGAGATTTCGGTAACGTGATTGTCTCTGTTTGAGTTTGAGTTTTCGAGGGACTCTCTTTCGAAGGATTCTCTTTCGAGGGACTCTCTTTCGAAGGACTCTCTTTCGAGGGAGAGCTACGAGTTTTCGGTGACGTGGAAACTTCTGACGCGCAACATTCCGAGGAATTCCCTTTTGAGGGAGAGCTACGAGATTTCGATGACGTGCAGACTTCCGAGGAATTCTCTTTTGAGGAAGAGCTATCAGATTTCGGTAAGGTGCAAGCTTCTGTGTCACAGGTCTCTTTTGAAGTTTTCTTCTCTTCGATATCTTCTGAGCTTGGTTCTGAAACTGTTGGTTCGATATCAGGTTTATTTAATTTTAAATAGTTACAATTGATATTTTGTCGATATTACGATTTGGTTATATTCAAGATTAAATTTTCTAGTTGAAGATGGGATTATGATGATTTCTTGCTTCGATTTGAATTGATTTCGACACAAAAGTGAATAATAAATTATCGTAATTGAAATACCTGTGGATTGTTGCAACGTAGAATTTATTTCTCCATTGATGAAGTCTTTGATCATATTGCTCGCCTTTTCCACCGCTGATTCTAAAAGGAACAAAAATTTATTAGATAAATCTTTCATTCAAATTCGTCGATCAATTCGCATTGCACATTTAAACTACGCATTGACTTTATAAATTAAAAGCACAAATTTAGACAAACAAATTGCCACTTAACTTGTCGAAATCCAATTTTTCTAAGGGATTCTTCCTTAATTACGAACACGAAAAAAAAACAAATAAACAAACAAACTATTCTTTACACAAGATGGAACTAGTTTTGCATTCTCAACATATTTTCTCTTCGTACAATTTCTTTGTCGTTCCAAGATCTTTCGACTTCAAACTTGCTCGAATTCATAAGCAAAAATTCATAGCAAAAAATCCTGGAACATCGTGGGAGTACACGTGTATTTCAAATTTCTTCTAATAAATAAAAACGTCTAGGATAAGGCTGTCGAGAAGACATGGTCGACGAGACACATTTCACATTTCACATATATATATCTTTATCACATGTATCTTTATTCTGATTATTCAATTTTTGTCTGACATGGGATCGAGCCTCGGCTGGAAGAACGGTTCACCAGAACGATCGGCTCGATGGGAAGTGCAATTGTTCCGGTGAACTACTCGGCCAGCCGTGGCTCGTGTAAAATCGTTTCGTAGTCCTCGTCGAACTCCTTTGCCGACGAGTACACGGACTCACCAGAACTGTCCACGCCCTCGAGTTTCCCGTCATCCTTCGTTTCCTTGTCCTTCATCGATTTCGCTATCTGCAATTTCTAAATAGAAAGAACACGTGTTGTATAAAGTGTCGAGAAAGAGACAAAGACTATTAAATGTTTAATAAGTTTAATTAATGGTCGATCGTTAATCATGAGACAGAAATTTTTGGATGCAACTTTTGATCTGTGTATTTCTTTTTTGGAGAATTTTTTGAATTGAATTGAAGCGAAAATCGTAAGCGAATTATATGTCAAGTATATATGAAAAATTGTTAAAAATATTTTTCATTGAGAGTACTCGATGGAGTATCTTATTAATAATTCTCGAGAGTAAAATGATTAAAAATATATTTGTTAATAATTCTTTTGCATTAGATAGTGTAAATGGGTGTTCTTTAATTGATGGTATAATCTTGAAAAATTAGAAAATAAAATTCTCGAAAATAAATATATCAGTATTTTGTAAATTAAGATTAATTAACGAATTAAGATTTTTACTTGTTTGTTGTATTGGGTAATGGAGATAAAAAGATAGGATACATTCGCATGTGATAAATTTTATTGCTTTTAATTTTAAATTATTAAAAATATTTGAATGTCATATTCTATAGATTACACAGTTCTTTATAATCAATCTTCCAATATGCAAAACATATCTATTTTTAAAGGACTGTTTATGTTACAAACTTCGAATTTTATTATTTAAGATCAAATTCAAATGAAAAATATTTATTTTTGTATTTTATTAATGATCTATGCTGTTTCTCGTGATAAGATAATTACATGCAATAATTTTTTCTCTTAAAATAACGTATGTAAAAATTACGTATATCATGTATATTTATATACGATCAACTACGCATATGAATTTATCTCCATCATTTCCAGAGTTATTGACGTAAACTTACCAAGTTTTTTTTTTTCATTTCTAATTGCTTTCTTGCATATTTATTATGTAATTATTATGCAAATCGCAAATTTTTGTTCTATATTTTTTCTTCTTTTTAATTTTTTTTTTTTTCTACCCAAACTATCCACTTTTAACAAATTTTAATTATACATCTATAAAAAGAAATTATTTAAATTTCTATATACTAAGAAAAAAGAAACAAAATTATTTTTAAAGCATTTTGATCAAAATTCAAATTTTATGAAATTTTCTAAGATATTTCAATATTGTCCTTTATTCGTAATAACTTTATTCCATACGACTCTATTTAAATTTAATAAAAATATTCTTAATCACATCATCTAATTAAAATCATTATCAAGTTATATAACTATATAAAATAAAAAAAAAATATATAAAAAAAATTAGAGCAATTGAAGTCAATTTTTAAAATTTTCTCACAGACATTTCATATCCACATTAAACACGAAAGACATAACGAAAACATGATTATTACGTATATTAATTTTACCAAAGACATTAGCTGGTATGTATCATCCTTCAAGAATTTGTAAGCTTCCCTCTGGATCTCGGTCGTCTCGTTAAATGATATCTCCTTGTCCACGTCGTTTTCGCTGCTCCCTGTGCTTGATTCCATCGAACAATCGGCAATCTGGAAACAATCGCAAAATTTTCTTAAAAAAATTCTCAATATTTTCTTCAACTTTGATGACAAACTTTTGTTTCAAAGAGAAAGATATATTTCACACTCGAGTCTGTGATTTTGAATTTTTTAAAAATTAATCTTTCAATATTACTTACGTTGAAATCAGAATCGTCCGTGCTGTTTTCCATTGCTAATCTTTCGAGTTTTGTACGAAATGTCTCGTTATCCGACCCATCGGAACTTTCATCATCTAAGATCTGGGAGAATTTGCGTTTCATTTCGTGGAGTACAGGACTACCGACAGATTCCGTGGTCGATTTCTCTTCTGGTGTTGCTATCTGCGATTTCATTTAAATCTTGAATAAAATATCTTACAATCAATATGAATAATAATAATTGACAATAATAATTAAGTATTTGTGTTAATAGAAACATTGAAAATTACACGTTTGAGTTGTTTTCTTTTTTTTTTTTTTTTTTAAATACTTGCTACGCACACAATTATAAAGAATTACAAAATGAATTGCTCAGATAATTGAAGACAAACACGAATGACCATACACATGATTAATAATCTTCAAATGACTACTTTTAATTGCAATTGAAAATATTCATACTATGAATAATTATAAATAGATGGAACGGAATAATTAGAAATAGAAAAAAAAATTGAAATGTTAAGAAATTATCCTTAATTAGACTTGAAATATCCTAGAAATGATTAATAATTTATTAAAAAGAATTACCGTGTCGAAATCCATTTGACCTACACGAATTTTCATCGGGGGTGGCGAGGGGGATGATTTAGACGTATCCAAACAAGACAAAGTCGACAGAGTCAATTTGATGGATCTGATCAGAGCCTTCTTGGCCTCGATCATCGTCAATCTCTTGTCCTATATCCATCACCGAGACTATTATCGTGCTAATTTTAATTATGTGTCTAAAGGCTAACCGAGTTGAAAAAAAGAGAACGTCTACTCTTTCATTGAGCTCTACGTATAAATAAAGTCGATTATTGAATCTTTAATACTTGACAATTATTAAATATCATTAATAATAATAATAGAATCCGAGATTAAGCCATTCTTCATTTTAATTAGTCTTGACCATTATATTTTTATATTGTGAAAAGAAATTAATTAAAATTTTTTTGTTATATATTTTATTTTTTATGAAATAAATTTTCTTTGCACTTTAAAAAATTACCATTTTCTTTTTCTTTTTTTTTTTTTTTGCCAATTAAAAAAAAAATCAGATTGATTCGCTATCTAGTATGAATTTTAAATGGGGCAATTAATTTCATTTTATTTGATCGTGAATTAAAAATCGTTGAATGCAACACAACTCAACGAAAGAGTACAGCAGCACTGTTAAAATCATGCAAATATGTGATTAAAATAAAAAATTTACCCAATGCTAATTTCAATAATAACTATTTATAATAATAAGTAATTACAAGGAATATAATTTTTTAAGATACGTGCATGTATAAAATTCTTTGCTAATACTACATGGGACATGGAAAAACAAATATTAATAGAGATATATATATAAAAATACATGCAATTAGAATTACAAATAGTCGATTTACCTTGGGACACGTTATTCTACGCCTCGCTTTTACTGCCTTTACGTTTATCGCTCTTAATCGTCTGCGAGTCTTTTGCACGAATTTTACCTGGAACAGATTTTTTTTTTTTTATATTAAATTTTAATTGCACAAATCTTACATTTTTTACTTTCGATACGATTTCGTTTAGCATATAAAAAAATAGAATTAAAATATAATATTTTTTAAAAAATTAAAATAAAAAATAAAATTTAATACGCTTTGTAATAATCTATCGTTGAATCTATCGTATGAAAAAGAGTATTGAAAAGTTTGTGATTTAATTATAAAATATTTTAATCGACGTCATGACATTAAAATATAAGAAATAACGTAGCATACCATTCCACTTGGTCGTATTCGTGGATAGCCCAAAATAAAAGCACCCACGTTGAGCCCACATCTGATGATTCGAAGTATCACTAATCCTGGCAGAAAGAGAAGCCATGGCAAAGGTCTCACGAGCTCTATTCTCCCAAATACTTTACCATTCTCTTCTGTTTGCCATAAATATAACAAAAAGTCCATGGATTTAAATCAAACGAATTAATTTTCAAATTTTTAAAATCAAATGGTCAAAAAAATTAATTTAAATGGCTTCGTTACTTATTATTAGATAATTAACGAGTTAGAATAATTTTTAAAAATTATTCAAATATACCAGCCGCGATTTCATGAGCAGGTAAGCTCCATTGCGTGGATTTTTCCACGACCCATAAAAACGAGTCGATAAATTTAAACAATGCTTGGCCTATGGAAGTTTGCGACACGGTGATAATCACGGATTCTATCCATCTTGTAATTCCTTCTGATTCTTTCCTGGATGTTGTCTGCAGGAAATAAGGAATGAAATTATTTTCTTTATTTTCTTTCCATTTTTCTTTCTGTTTAAATGTACACAGTGATGCCCATTACTTACGGCTACCGAATTTCTTTCATTCTCCATGGTTAAATTTGATCTGAAAATCATATAAAATTCGTTATTGAATAAAATTAACTTAATTTTAAATTTAAAAGGAAGAATCGAAGCGTAGAAATTTTCATTTTTATAATTGTATAAAAGGATTTGCATAATGTTCTTATCTAACATGTTATACACAATGTCAAATAGTCATCGTCAACAATACTATGTTAATTTATGCAAAGGATTGTTAAACAATTAGTAAAAATTTACTTCAAACACACGTAACATTTCTTTTCTCTTGATAATTATTTGACATTTGATTCATTCTCTAAATCTCTTGGAAACTATAATTTTTTAATTTATTCCTCAGCAATGAATATCTATTAATTTTAGAGCCACGATATATTATTTTTAACTTCTTAACTCATACATTATTTTTATCTTTCATTTTGTGTCTTTTACCTTTTAATTTTATATTTTTTTTTTTATTTTTTATTTCAGTAAATCTTTTCTCTATATACTCTATATTATATCTTATTATGCATATATACACACATTCGACAAGTACGTATCTACCCATGTACAAAATAAAATATAGCAAGTGATCAAATAATTATTATTGAATAAAAGAAATAAGTCATAAATTATATATTTTCAATTCCACTCAAATAACTCGATAATTTCGAAATATTCACATAATCATTTGAAAGCACAATAAATACACAATTTTCAAATTATCTCGAAATTATCGTCACTTAATAAATGAAGCGTCATTAAAGAAACACCATGTTAACAGGTTTGTTAAACAGGCTGCAAAATATTGATCTCATTGTACCAAGATTTCGAGAGTAGTAATAGAACTAGATTTATACTTTTGCCTTAAACTTTCGTGATAAAGACACGTTTTCTTATAACACGGAATCACTAATAACATTTTCGAATTTGTTTCTGAAAGTGTGGATGGGTTCACTTGGATGAAATCCTCTTTCATTAACTCGTAATGAGATGGTAATAAATAAACAATAAGAAATGCAACGGTGATAATTCGCTATCTGGAAGGCATGACCTCACATTATCGCGAAAAGAGCTCACACGCTACCATGAGTATGCCTGTTGGAAGATTCGATATTTCGTGGTGGGAAATAAAAAAAAAAAAGCAACCCTTTGTCGTTTACTTAGTAATATAATAGATTTTAATATAATTTATTTTTCGTCTTTCTTTTACGATCCTGTTTAATAATGAAAAAGTTTCCAGAAAATTCGATACATTGTTGAAAATCCTTTGTCATTTGTTCAATAATAAAGTAAATTTTAATAAAATTTATTTTTATCGTAGAATTTTTTTCCTTTTTTTTTTTTTTTGCAAAATAAAAGGAGACAAAATTTTTGGAAGATTCGATATTTCGTGGTGAGAAATAAAAGGGAAACCCTTTGTCATTTCGCTTAGTAATAGAATAGATTTTAATTTAATTTATTTTTCATTTTCATACTTTTCATTCGCGAAAATTCATGACGTTTTCATAGTAGAAAAAAATTTGGGATAGAATTTTTATAATGAAATCCATTCAAAAAAATAATAAAAAATAATAAATATTAAAAATATTAATTCGTTAACTGACATAATACCGATATTGTTATTTCTTTTATTATAATTTAAATATGTTTATTTAGAATTTAAATCAAAGAGGGCAACTGAAATGTCAAAATATAATACAATATAAGTATTATAAATATAATATAATAGAAATAATGAATTAGATCTATATTATATATATTTGAATATTGTATGTAATATTCAAATATATATAATCTTCAAATAAATATTAGATTTTCCTGAAAATTCTTAGAAATATTCTTTTTTTTAAATAATGATTCATTCAATTAAATTGCAATGAATGATTTTTTAAAATAATTATAAACTATTTTATTATCATAGAAATATTTAGATTAACACTTAACATTTTTTATCTTATTATTTTTTTATTATTATTATTATCTTATTATTTTAATTATTATTTTCTTCCTGATTTAATTTTTAATTTTACTTATTTATGTATATATAAATATAATATTAAATAAATTTTTATTTTCTTTAATTTAAACATTGATCTTCTACAATTTAAATTTTGTTTGATCAGAACAAAGAAATTTTATTATTTTTATTTCTTGAGAATTCATTAAATTTTAGAGAAATATTTCGTAAACAAAAAAGTATCTGTTAATTATTATTTTCTATATTCGTGCTTACGGTAATTAATGATTAAATTGTTAGTTTGTATATTTAATATTACGAAGTAAAGTTTTAGGTTACTACAAAACAAACATAATATCATGAAAATGAATCTCAAGGTTAATTTGAAAACTAAGATCTAATAATTATCGCAAATAAATTAGCATTAGCATTAGAATATACTAATAAGCAATAGTACAATAATAAATAAATAAAATAAACTTTGAAAAACTTAGATATACACGATGATATTATAAAAGATTAACTAATAAACTTTTAATCCTAATAAATTATAATTTAATCCTAATATATTATAATTTTTCCAAATTTCATAAATAATATGAAATTTAAATAGAAGAAATAATAATAAAGGAATGAAAGATATTGAATAAATCCTTTAAATTCCTTTTCATAATTATAATTAAACTTAAACCTAAGATTTAACATGGAAATTGATTGAAAATAAAATTGTAAATCGAAAATTTACATTAACAAAAATATATTTAAAATCAAGGCGATAATCTTGGAATAAAGATCACATGTCTTTTTTTCGTAATAATCCAAGATGATTTCTATTGAAATTTTTCGATACTGATACATCATTATGGCACATTATGGCCGCGTGAAATTTTTCTCATCGAAATCTCGCAAATAAACAATAAAGGAAACGATAATTTTGCTATCGAGAAGGCATGACCTGTTGTTATCCGCCATTGTACGACAAAATTCTTATAACGAAAATGTGAAATAAAAATGTTCAGAAATGAAAAATATAATTTGATAACGAGAGTTACGAGGGTAGGCAAACGATTATTTTTTCGGATTATTGAGGAAAAAAGAGAGTAGAAAAATGAACTTTGAAAGAGGAAATATAAAATATGATATCGTGATTGAATATTGTTATATTAATTTTATTATTTTTATGAATATTTGAGTGATTATGATAATCACTATCTACATAGAAATCCATTGATTTCTTTATTTTTTTCTTCAATTAAAAATTTATAATCCGATGAATTTTGTGGAAATTTTAATATTTATAATACATGTATATATTATATTAAATATAATATGTATGTATGACCTTTTATATTACTCTAAAATGATTTTTTTTTGGATAAACTTTAAGTTTACATATGTTTTATAAGAAATCAATATGTAAATTATGTTACATATTAATTATATTTTAGGATAACAATATTCAACACGATATTTATTATTTTTCATAGTTTGTATTTGTTACTGAAACTCTATTACTAATTGATAAAAATTATTATTTTAACATTATATATAATTATCGTTTTTGTGATTCATTATTTTCCTATTAATTCCAGAAACGTTTAATAGAAAGATAAAATACAAAGTAATTATTTACTAATAATAATATAATTAAAGCAATTAGAGGGATATAAATTTACACACAGATAAACATAAATATAAACATAAACACTAGTTCAATCACAGATAAATTTAATTCTTTCGATCTTGTAATTTAAAATTTATTAATTTATTATTTCTAGTTATTAGAGAAAATAATTATTTAAAAATTACTTCATTTATAACGTTTCAAAATTAATAAGAACATATTTATCTTATTTATTTATTTAAATGATAATTTTATAGATTATCAAAAAAATAAATTCGACGTTATCTCTTCGAATTTTTTCATATTTTCTTTATATCTAAATATAATTTATAGATTGATAAATAATTAACGATTAAATTTAACATATACGTGAAAAATGGTAACGAAACTCACCAAACGATAAACCATAAGGCAAAGTAACTTCCATCAACGCTGTTCGCCAAGCGACTACACAAGAAAGCCTCTCAGAATCCCGTTTTTCTGTTGTTTGGGTCGTCGAGGACAGAATACATTAAACGGTTACCAAATCGAAACGAATCATACGAATTCGAAATTCTCTCTACTCGAAAAATGAAATATATAAATCATTTATTGAAATAATCATTTAATAAAAATCATTTATATTGATTATTATTACAATTCGATATTATTGTAAAAATATTATCTTCAATTATTTTAAATATTGGCATTAAAAAGATGAAAAAAATTCACTTAAAAATCTCTTTATCATTAGAATCAATCGACATCAAATTTGTTAAAACGATTAATTTTTGTAACAAGAAACGAATTAAAAGAAAAGAAAGAAAAGAATTAAAAAGAATTAAATTATAAAAAGAATTAAAAAAAGAAAAGAAAGAAAAACACGATCAAAATCGAGTAATTTCTCAATTCTTAAAGCAATTTTTATCCACGAAAGACATACAAGAGATCAAACAGTATCGAATAAAAAAATGAATTAAACAATTCAATGTGAAATCATTCTTAATCAATTATTAAAATTAAAAAATAAAAAAAAAAGGAAAAAAAATAAATTACTGCGATTATTTTCAAACATAAGACAAAACCATCCCTTACTCTCAATCAAGTTCAAACTTAATAAATACATTAAATTATCATTATTAATAAAAAATAATTATTCTTCCAATCAAAAGCCCAAAATAAAATTTACCTCAACGATAAACATATCTAGGCTTAATCGACATTAACATCGAACTTTATACCCCCATTCGATCCAAGTCACTTCAATCCATCATCCACGAAAGCCTCGCAAACGAGGGTTGAAAGGCGATCGACTCGCGACTGGCGCACGCCATCGACTTGGATCACCATCAAGATGACCGCAGATCATTTTCATAAAAAGCCGCTCTTACGTAACTTCAAGGTTCTCACTTCCTACCGTAACCGCGAGAAAATCGAACAGAACGACAAATCGAGTAAAACTTATCGAATTTCCAACAGAAGCTTATACATATATACATATATATATACTGTAGCGAATCTTACCTGCTTCAAAAATGGCGGCGATCGAACGCCGGATGGTTTCTTCCAGGAGCTCTTCCTTCGCCCCTTTCACGTCACTTGTCGCTTTGTTCTTATGGCCGACTTTCCTTCCTATATTTTCTTCACGCGAGGAGAAATGATCGCGACACGCACGATCCACCACGGACGACGATTCACTGGAACTCTATTCACGATGGAGGATCGCCATCCGCCGGAACCTTTGGCCTGAGTCGTATCTTCTTCGTGATCACGCGCGCTCAGACCAAAGAATTCGCCTGTTTCCGCCGTTTTCGTGGATTTACACAAAATGAACGAAACTCGGTTGCTTCGGTACCGATGTTGGTGTTCTGATGCAACGCGGATAGATGGACACGAAATGATGGTGGTTGATGATCCATGTGTAGGTTGAGGAACGGTTGGAATGGATGTTGAAAGAGTTTGAAGATCACGTATTGTTTGATGAAGTTTCTTGAATGAGTTTGTGTGCGATTTGGTCGTGATGATTGGAAAAGAATGCGTGGTTGGAATTGTCCTTTG
Organism: Apis laboriosa; assembly: GCF_014066325.1. Taxonomy (NCBI): domain Eukaryota; kingdom Metazoa; phylum Arthropoda; class Insecta; order Hymenoptera; family Apidae; genus Apis; species Apis laboriosa. The sequence goes on along the minus strand of NW_025223292.1, from coordinate 1,791,198 downwards.
ATTTTTTTTGAAGAGAAAGAATATGATGTACGATTCGTTTTTTAAATTGGAAATGTAAGAGTATTTGGAAAAGGAAATAAATGAGAGTTCAGTGAAAATTCTATGACACTAATTCATTTGTACATTTTTCTATTATAAATTTTCAATTTATCAAAAAATTCTTTTAATCGAATTAATATTAAAATATATATCGAAGAAAGATAGGAATACAGAAGTAATCTCTTGAATTGATAACTTTTTGAATGAACTCATTTCGTCAAGTTATATATTTATAAATATATAATTTTAAAATATGATATCTGAAAACTCTTAATCGTAATCATTAATGAAGGATACCTGAGAGAAAAGAATAATTAATATCTTTTTTATTTTATTTATTGTAATTCTGTTATTAATAGGAATTTTCATTTTTCACGATGAGTATTTTAAGAAAATCCAAAGATAACGATAAAAAATTATCTCAAAGTGTTTTTTGTTGATTTGCATAGTATTTGTATTTCTTTTACATGAATTCTTTATTCACTTTACAAAATACTCTCATTTCTTTATATTTTTTTAAAATTTAATATTATAAATGTTAAAATCAGCCTTATAAAATCGTAGCAAGAATGGCAAATGTTTAACTGAAATATAATATGAAGGAACAGTTAATTGCAATAAATTAAAAACACATAAATCTATACATATTATAATATAATAATATAAAATTTGAAACATCACAAATTGACTCAGATGTATTTTCAATATATGTGATGATCAAAAATTTTTAGAAAAATATACATCACTTATTATGTAATAAACAATTGAAAAATTAAATAATTAAAAATTATTTTGTTCTTAATAATAATAATCTCTGAAAATTTCATAAAAAGTTATATATATAAAGTCATACAATTAGATAATATTGAAAAATAAAAAAAGAAAAAAAAAAGTCATGCAATATTGAATCCTATTAAACATTTATTACCTCATAATTAAAAATTTCAAATTTTTGAAGCACATTCTTGCGATTGATCGCTGTAAACGCACACATAGAGCAATGAACGTAGCGCAAGTTAAAATGCGTCGTGTACTTTTTTCAAAATCGTTGCATATAATTAATACGAGCATTACATTTTATACAATGGAAATAATAATAACAATAATAATCGACGCATTATTTTAATATCTATGATTAATCTTTAAGAGAAAATTTAAAATATCAAATACATAAAATTGTTTCTTGCTTTAATTTAAATCCTATGTTTTTTAAAATACACGTGCCAAGCTACATCGCAAACTTAGCAAATAATATGTGTATAATTTTGCTTACTTTTGCTTGCTTGATTTTTACCTCTTTCGCTCGTTATCTTTCACTCATTCTCCGATCATACAATTTTATAAATTTTCTTCGTTAGTTTTTCTTCATTTTTATTTCTATTTATTTATTCATTTATTTTTTTAATTGTTTCATTTGTTGTCTGTTCAAAAGCTAAGCGTTTCTTTGCGCTTGCAATGTAATTTTTTTATCAATTATGTCGTATTACTTTGAGAGATACACTTTGCATTTGTTCTCTAAATAATTCGAGTATTTCTTCTGTAATCTCAAGTTTATCGCTGCTTTTTAAGGCCATTCTCGTTCTGAAAGACGGATTATGGAGATACGAAGATGTTCGCGTATCTACTCGCGTGAAATAAATTACTATCTTTGCAAAAATGAATCAGGCGCATTGATTCAAAATCCAATGTCCAAATCGAACAATCTTTCGCATCTCCAAAATATAGTGGAAACAGAAATGAATATCGTCGTCGTTTCATTTATTCGTAATCATATTATTTCTCGATGATTATTTATATTTTATTTATATTTCCATATTGTGTCGCTCGTTTAGATTTTAAATTGCAATCATTTCTACGAGTTTTACAATTTTTTTATGGAAACATAATGTATGTATTGTTTCATTAAGTTAAAAAAGAAGAAAAAATCGAAGGTATGTATAAAACTTAGGAAATTCAATTTAATGCGTTTCGTGAATCAGTTTTCGACATACATCATATATCGTTTTACATTTATGATCAATGCAAATAAATGTTAACAATGACTTGGAACAGGTTTGAAACAGTTATACTATAGATTATGCGTTCATACAATCTATAATTTCGAAGAATTACAAGGTACGAAAGGACGAGATTTCATCTATTTATCGATAAAAACAATAGTGCATTTACAAACAAAAAAACACTCACACATTATTGAACATAGTTAACATAAAATTACTGTATAACAAACTGGATTCAGACAACTTGTCAGGTAATCTGCATCCAAAAATATTTGTTCATTTTTTCCTTCGTATTTTGAGATTTGTCGATGTTCAAAGCTCTACCGTTATTTTAATTACGATAAAGAACTATGACAATATATGAACTGCTAATTCTGTTTTCATTCTTAATAATTACTTTTCGTAGAGTACAAGTTATTCAAGTGCATTATTTAACGTACTTTCTATCCTAATTATACGTGCGAATCTTTTAATGAACTCTCGGTGAACGTTTGTAACGAAATGAAGGCGAAAATGCTTAAATAGCTTTACAAAGTAGCTTATCAATTATGCGAAGGGTACTGATACTGGCTCACAAATAGATAATAAACTGAAACGCACTTGGACAATTTGCTGTCGTACTTTTTATAATGATTGTACAAAATGTAAAGTTAATATTCTTCCTCGTCATCGGGCGCGAGACCATCTCCTTCCAATTCTTCTGGTGGTGCAAATCCTTCCTAAATAATTAAAAAAAAAAAAAAAATAACAACAACATAATGTAATAGAGTTTTGAAATTTGATATTATGGACATAATAGAACCTCTATTCTAGATTTACGATCCAAAAAAATTAAATATAAATTCCTATAAGAATTGTTGTTAGACATGTGCATTACTCTAGGAGAATATATTAACTTTCTACAGTGATTCCAGTTTTTAGTTAATTATCTCGATTATTCAGATTCTCTTAATACTAAAGAAATCTTATTTTATTTTATTTTATAATATTTTCAATGTAAAATATTATTGATGCTGACAAATCAAAGAAAAAGTAAAATGTAATAATTATTACAGTGAGAAAATTTTAAATTTTGAAATCTATTTCCTGAGAATATAGAAGTTTCAATTGTAAATTTATCGAAATTCTCTCACATACCTCTGTCGCATAAAGGACTTCTAATATTTTCTGGACTATTGGTGGAGGATCTCCATTATCACAATCTTGGCACATAACTTCGATATCACGCAATTTTCCGAAGTAGAAATCTCTTTCTTTCTCCAATCCTTCCAAAGACATTTTTAATTCCATCACCTGTAAAAAAATTATACAATAAAAATATGAAATTATTTTGTACGAATAATTTGATTTTCCTATGTATACCTGTGCACTGAGTTCTTCAACTTTTCCAGCTTCGCCGCGGTTGCCAACTCCTGTTTTCGCTTGTGGACGATGAGCTGGAGCTTTGGTAACTAAATACAAAATTTGATGTATTATTTTTAAATATTTATTTTTTTATTAATAATTCTACAGATGCAATATAATTAATGTATTTACATATATTACAAATCACAAGTAATTATATTCTCTTAATAATAAATATTTTAATATTAAAATTATATTGTATAAACATCTTTACAAATTGTGTAGTTATGTATATTAATTATAAAAACCATAATAATTTATAAAGACAATTGTACAATAGAAAATGACAAAAGGCATGCATTAAAACAATTATGTACAGCACTTATAATTAGCAAATAAGTAAGCAATGACTACATAATTTTTCAAACAATTAAATGAAGAATGGACAATTAAAATTATAAATTTTTTTTTACAATTTTGAACTACCTTTCCTGTGTTATTATTTTACAAGAAATTTTTTTCAAATTTATTGGATACCCTTCTCTAAACCTTGAATTATAAAAATCTAAAGAAATAAAAAAACAAGCATAAAAATATAAAAAAAAAAAACAAAAATAATTACGAGTGTCGTTTAATGTAGGTACGGGAAGATCCGTTGTATGTGTCTTACCTGAAGCGAAATTTTCTTCATATATTACTAGGACTCACAAGCTTATTGTTTTTTTATATGTATAGTTTAAATAAACAAAATTTGTATAGAAAAAAATAAATAAATATTTGATTATATAGTATGTAGCAATTTCTAACTTGTTATTTATAATTGTTATTTTGAAGCAAAACCAGACTATGCTGATTGCAAATTAAAAAAGAAGTCAATGTTAATTTCATGATTATTTTTAAAAATAATTATTTAAGTTATGTTTAAATTTATAAATATAATTTTCAATTTTATAAAAAAAAAAAAAGTTGTGTGAAATAATGTACCAATACGAGCAGACGGTTTAGCCGAATTTACATCACGTGGAGTAGTGCGTTTTGTATTAGTGCCATGTGGTGCATTACTTCCACCAGAACCCATGGGCTCTCCTCCTCGCATAGCAAGTGCATCGTATGGTTCTGTTCTTGAGTAGTTTGCATCAAAAAATTTCTTGAACCATTGTAAAAACTCAAAGTTGTCTTGGAACCTGCCTTTCACCAGTTTATCAATTGGAACAATCTGTAAATGATTGCAAAAAAAAGCACGTGGAACAAAATATATTAAATAAATAAAATAAAAAAGGACCTAATTTTTTATAAAAACTTAAAATATAAAATAAAAGAATTAAATATGTTAAAAAAAAAATAATAAAAAAAAAAATAACGAGTTTTAGGAAATTTTATTAAATTATAAATTTGATAAAAAATTATTAAATTAAATATATATATATATATTTAATTTAATAATTTAATAATATATATATTATATATATATTCAAGAATTTAATTGAGAAATAATGTAAATTTAATAAATTTTAATAAAATTCTAAATTTCATATCATATTGTATATCAACAAAGCTTGTGCTTCCTACAATTGATATAGTATGAAGATTAAAGAAAATCCAGCTTGCTCTATTCTCCTAAGACAATCTGTTACTCCCCACTTGAATGTATTTATAGATTGTTAAAAATAACAGTCATGATACCATTCTACTACTACAGTAAATAACTGTCTTAAAAATTGTATTTATATGTTGATGAAAATAAACAACATGCTGTTTATATTTAAATTATACTTAAATTATATGTAATAATTACTATTGCAAAAATAAACATAATGAAAAAATAAATATTTGCTTATTTATAAAATGATTAAATAATATATAAAAATATTGTGCTATAAATAATTTCAATTTGCATAATTATAAATTTTGTGATTAAGATTGCAAAAGCAAATAGTGCTTTCTACTATTAATATACATTAGATACTTTATAAGTGCAATTACATATAATTATAATAAATTTTGATGCAGCATTTAATTATATAATTTTTCAAACTATATAGATAAAAATATATTACATGCAAAAAGCAACATTATTAAATTGACACATCATATTATTGTACCCTGTTGACGAGGGGTAATATTACGTTGCTGTGTATGCTTTTGCTGCATTTGCGTCTGTTTTGATTGAGGTGGTAAAGGTACCAATTGAGGATTTGACAAATTATGAGTTCCATCAACACCAGAACCCAATGGTATACAACCACGTGCTTCATAAGCATCATACTCGCGGCCATCATAATTTGCATCAAAGAATTTCTTGAACCATTGTAGAAATTCAAAATTGTCTTGAAAGCGGCCTTTTACCAATTTGTCCACTGGTATTACCTGAACCATTTTCATAATAATAAATTTAATGTAATTTTATACTTATTGCACTTTGTATAACACTTTTTAGTGAAGCAACATGATTCTATATATTATCATACAGAGTATATCTTGATTCAGTACTTTACCTTACCTTGACATAAGTAATGTTGTTTCATTGATATCTACATTAAACTATTATGTTTTCTAAGTTTCCTAACAAGTAAAATTTCATAAATATAAATTATGCTTTTAGTTTTCATAACATTATTGTCAATCTTACATTTTTTGATTAAAATTAAAGTTACACAAATATTAAATATTAAAATATCTTAATGATTGAATTTAAAGAAATTTTCGGATAATTAAAAATATTTTATATAGAATTTATAATAACTCTAGAATTTATAATAAATTCTATATACATTTATATTATTTACCTTATCTACATTCATCTTTTTGAAACCACCTTGTAAAATTTTAAAATTCTGTATATATTCATGCTCAAGGTTAGTCTTGAATTTGACCCTCTTCAATGGCACACTTCCAGGAAAAAGCATGTCCATGAATTGACAATAAACAGCTCCAGTACATAATTCTTCAATCTTGGTGAATGATGATTGAAGGCAGTCATTTACCCATGCCAACATATCATGTCGACTTAAGTTTTCAGTTGTCACATTTGTTGCATAAACATTAACAGCCATATCTGTATTCTTCTTTTAAATAACTAAAATATAATGATTAAAAAATTAGAAAAAAATGTATAAGTAAATTATATGTTATCAATAACTCGTATAATATAAAACATATATTAACATATAGAAACAACAAGTTCAAAAATCATCACTTAACACAGTGACTTAATATAACAAATTGATCAATTATAAAACGATTACTGATATCATTTGAACGATTGATCTCGAAGTAGACTTAAAAGGAATAACATTCCATTCACTTTTTTGGCTCGAAACACTGACCGACGACATATTCGGGACCTTTCTTCCACATGCCTCGATTTCAATGTATGCATATTTTTGTAACACTTAATACTAGTATTTGATTCGAACCATAAAAATAAATTTTGGAATCTTTATCCTATTTTTTTATGTCTAAGATATTCATAAAATAACTTACCGAGTATCGCAGAAACACCGTAACACCAATCGGGAGTGGTTCCCGCACGCAAATGACAAATGTATACTAGATCGTTCAAATGCGCATACAACGGAAATTTCTAACGGTTTCTTCAATAATGATTGGACGATACACATGTACTGCAATAGATATTTCACCAAAAAATCGAACAATTATTACGAATATTTTTCTTTTGTGCTTTTTTTCAAACACATTTATTTTTACCACGTATTCGATCTTGCTATTCTATCGAATCGACCGCGTAGCAACAAAATTTTCATGCGTCTGTCAATGGAATTAACAAACGAACACAACCACACTTTAGAGATTTCAGACACCGGTAAAGAAGTTCGTTGCTCCGAGATATGTTCAAAATCGAAGAATTCGTGATAGCCGTTAACAGAAAAGATAAAATGTTTAATCCTGACTCACAAGGTGTGTACCATTTTACGAAGTCTATTTTATATTCGCCAATCACAGCAGTTTTCTTGGACAAGATGATACTAGATATATACTTATCATGAATTTTATCATTTTTTTTATCATTAAGAATTAATATTTTTGTATTTGATATTTTGTGAAAATATTTTAATTATATACGAATGAAATAATTTAGATATATTTTTTTTAAGGAAGAATAAATTAAAACTAGTTATTAAAAAATGTATGGTTATCTTTTTGTGTAATAAATATAATAAATACAGTACAATAAATAAAACTAGATTTAGCTTTTCCATTTAACTGATGGTAATCGTAGCGCGCTTTCTGCGTAAAAATATTCTTCAGATTGTGGTTGTAATTTTGTTTTATATTCCATCAATGCAGTACGATCTGCTTGTTGTACAAGTATCTATGAAAAAAATTGAAAATTTTTACATCAATTTAACTTAATGTGTGAAGATTATGTATTAATTCAGCATATTAGAAATGTTTGAATATTTATATACTTACATCAATAGCTATTCTAAAACAATGCATATTTTTTGATAATTCCAATCGTCTCTCTATATTATCCACATATTTTAAGTATTTCTCAAGTACTTCAGAAGGTGCATTATTATTATGCAATATTTTTAGCACATCTTCAATAGGAAGATAAATTTGTAATTTTTTACTTCCTAACCATCCCTAATAATTATTATTAAATTAATTATAAAATTTTATATATTATTACATTATTATATTTTATTTTAATATAAAAATCCCACCTTTGTTAAAAGTAATCGATCAACATCATCCCATTCAGCAGCTGATGCTCTAACTTCTAATGCAACTTTTTGATATTGTCTAGGAGAGACATCATGTTGTTGAGATAAAATTGTAGGAGACATTAAAGTATTTTCTGACAAATTCCAATGACCTTTGCATGCATGTTTTAAACAATCAAGAACAGATGAATTTAATTCAATGTCCTCATTTCCATCTAATTTTTTCACTGCCATTTGCCATTCTAATAATATATTAATAAATATATATATTTACATATAATTATATATTATTTTTAAGTGATTTTTGTTACCAAGTAATTTTATATAAGATTGTACAAATGAGGCTTCTTTACATTCAGTTAAAGCTGAGAATTGTGTTTTATAACTGTTTCGAAGTTTATTTAATAATCTATCAGGATCTCGAGTATTTTTTATAATAATATGTAAAGTCTTCATCTAAAATATAAATAAATGAAATATAATAGAATTAACAATTTTGTTATATATAAATATAAAACTTACAGCAGCATCCATTGATTGTCCTAACATTCTGAAAAAATTAAAAATTAATTAGAAAATTAATTAAAAAATCGTTCACATATTATTAATACATACGTTAAAATATCAGTAATTTCATTTATTTGTAATCTTATAGAAAGATATCTTATGTAAACATTCACGGCATCAGGTCTTTCTGCTAATATCCTTTGAACTAAAGATCTTTTAAGAGTTTTTGTAAGAAATAAAATAATCTAAAATACAATTTCTTTTATTTATTGTATATAAAAAAATTTTAAAAAGAATTAAAAAAATTATAGAAATAAAAAATTATTACTATTAAAATGGCATTTCCATCACCATTTATTATTGCTGTATCTAATAAGGCAGTTTTACTGGCAAGTGATTTATATTGTTCCAAAGAATATGGTTGGCCAAGTAAAATTTTTCTAAGAGTAATATCTGGTTGTACAATAGCTGTTTCTGGATGAAGATTTTGTAATTTATCTGTTGCTAAAACTGTGAAACAAAATTTTCATGTAATGAATAAATCTATTTATATTATTATTTAATAAAAATAATGAAAATTCAAGCTATTGCATTGAGTATTTCAATCTATATATGACTTTACTGACATACTGCAAGAAAGCGTTTTTTCCGAGATAATAGATAACATAGGCTTAAGTGGTTGATAATCAGTAGAAGTTTTTAAAGATCCTTCTGTTGTTGACGTATTTGAAATACCAGCCCATAATTTATCTGTATCAGTTTTTGATACTCCAAACAATTGATCCACCTATTTTTAATATCATTTTATTAAAAATTATAGAAAATTAGTATTAAAATTATTATTAACATCAATTTTATTAACTTAACCTCATTATTTTCAAAACAGAAAGATCGCTTTTCACTACTGTACCAAAAATCTTCATCATCTTTAGCAGAAGTCATGATTTTAGTTTTGTATAAATAATCTACGTAATTACACTAAAATGTCTAATATATTAAATCATAGACGATAAATATGACGTAGACCTAATATCTTATGGGATCTTATGTTTCATAAGTTGACGTACCAATTTTAAAAAAATAAATTCTTTTATGCTTTCTATGATTTAAAATAACATAATTTTGAATATAATTTATTGTTGAAATTATTTTTTAAATTATTTTTTCAGTGTTAATATTCCAATTCTTAATAGAAAAAAATTTCAAAATATATTTATTTCTAAAATAGAAATAATTCATAATTCTTAAAAATAATTTTCTATATAATTTTCTACACAATTTGTACGAAATAAATTATAGCAAATTAATATTTGTAATACATTTGTCTTTGTACATTTTTTTTTATTTTTATTAAACATGATTTGAGAATCACTGTGCAAAATTGCTTTAAATTTATTTGTGTTGGAAGATTTATCGTGCCTTACAGATATTTTAGTTGATTTTTAATCGTAAATAATTTAAAAAAAACTTCACACTTAATGCCATTATTTCATTATATATTTTTTTTTATTTTATTTTGCTTTGTGAAAATATTTTTTAAATTTTCTACCATATTGTCATCATGTAGAACATCAACGTAAAACATTTAATCAGCTTTAATCATCATAATGGAAAATAAATATCATCAATGATGTAAAAAATATTTTATATCATAAATTAGCATAAACTAGATAATAAAATAATCACATTTTTTTAAATATATTTATTCTAATTATAAGAATTCAAAATTAAAAATAAACGAGATATTACATTACCTATAGGATTAATATAATATATAATGTACAGGTATCCCATATTATTTTATAAGAAAAAATATAAAAATATATAAAAAAGATATACATAAATAAAAATTCGATTAAATAGTATCAAATTTTTTAATTTTTAATCAATAAGTTAAGCAAGAAAGACAATAAAAACAAATCAGATATTGAAACTATTTCTTGTGTTCGTATAATTATACGAATAAATATAAAGAAGGAAAGCAAATAATAAAAGAAGACAGAAATAGATTAAAAATTATGAAATCAGCGCCATCTATAAAGTGCCGCAAATGAAACTATATAAACAAGGATAGCAAATAGAAAAAAGAAGATAGAAATAAATCAAAAATTGTCTATCAGCGCCATCTCTCAAATGTCAAAGATATTTCTTTAAAAGGTAAAACAGAATAGGAATTGAATATGAGCGCCATCTTTTAAAAATATCGAAAACATTCTTATAAACTTATTCACAAGATGGCACTGATATTCAATTCTTATTCTATCTTATCCTTTTAAAATAATATCTTTGATATTTAAGAGATGGCGCTAATAGACAATTCTTACCCTATCTTATCCTTTTAAAGTAATGTATTTGATATTCAAGAGATGGCGCTGATATTCAGTTTCTACTCTACTTTATCCTTTCGAAATAATATCTGTAGCGCTCAAGAGATGGCGTTGATAAATAATTCTTACTCTATCTCTATCTTTTTCTTATTATTTGCTATCCTTTTTTATTTATAGTTTCATTTGCGGCACTCTGTAGATGGCGCTGATTTCACAATTTTTAATCTATCTCTATCTTTCTCTCACTATTTACTTTCCTTGTCTACAATAGTTCGGCGTATGTATAGATATTAAATGTCATTTGAATTATTGAATATATTTTCATTTTTTTTCTTTTAAAACTACAATATACTTTAATTTTTAATATAAAAAATATTAAATTTAAAACTTTTAGCCTTAACATGTATTTCTAAAATGACGATTTCGCGAAACGTATTTATATAAAGTATTTTACAATAATTTTTATAAATACAATTATATAAATATAACATGCAATATTTTATATATGTACTATAAGATACTTTATAATAATTTTATTTCTGATTTATAATTTGATATTGAAATTTAATCTTAATTTCAATTTTATTCTGTGATTAATATTTTTCAGATATAGAATAGAGAATGCATCAAATTTACTTCTGTATCTTGTCTAAGATTGCATGTAAATTTTTTTTCTTTTTTTTTCGCAATTAAATTCTATACATATTTTATTATTTATTATATATTTATTAAAATATACGATAAAATAAAATATAAGATAACAATTTATACTAATGGATGTAAATTTAATGATAATGAGGTAAATTATATAACCATGATACAACGTACGATCTATTTATTATTTACAACAACGTATCAATGTTACACAAAATGTACCACATCTCTCTTTTTCTCTCGTGTTTTTATTTAAATCACTTATCACACAATTTACAAAACGTCGCTCATTCGCTCGACATTTAAATTCAACTTGATAAATGGACTGCATTTAGAACTTCTTCTCAATATTTTTCTGGGCTTTCGTACTTTTTCGGGCGAAATAATGTACGGAAAGAGGAAATTGCGAACATGGGGGAGAGTTTTTAAATGGAAATGAATTCTCGAACGCTTTATGCCTCATATTTTTAAAAATTCGTTCCATCAAATGGTTCGCGGTAACGAAGTGAAATTTCGAATATTTTAATGTCCAATCTCTTTACGAAGAAAAAAATTTTTATTACATTTTCGTTCCATTATTTCTTTCTTATACTTTGATCGTTTAAAATTAAAAATTTACGATAAAGAGAAAAATGCAAAAAAATTTCTCAAAAATAACTGTGCCCGTAAAATTAAAAATCGTACAGGATCTTCAAAATTATAAAAATGAAATAAAAGTTATCGAAGACATAAGCGTTCACAGTTTCGAGATTCGACTTGCGAATTGCGCGCGTAATTTAAATACTCGACACTCGAACAAGTACATTTTCGAGTTTTAATACAATTCCAAAGGAATTCATTCGCTTAGAAATACAATTTTAATTCGTTAACATAACATTCAACATTTAAAAAATCTAATAACTGTACATACGTGCTTTAACGAGTCCGAAAGAAACTTCAACGTTAGGTCGTTCACAGTATATTGTCGATTTAGTCGAAGTATTCATACACGTTTAAGTTTCATAAACTTCTCTCTTCTGATCTTACGTGCGGATTTGATTTCTTTCGTTTCTTTTTTCTTATTTTACAACAAACAAAATATACTATATATTTTACTGTAACAACAACTATCCAATCATCCAGTATTAAAATCTATCGATTTTAATACCGTACTTTGATAATTTTATGCCTTCCATAAAATATTAAAATATTAGCAACTATTCAGCTAAACAACGATAGAAAAAATTTATTAGGAATAACAAATCGAAAATTCTTTCTAACCTCTTCAAGAATTAATTTGTTAAAATTGTAAAAAAATACGATTATTCTTTCATTTGAATTGATTTAAAATATCTTTACCTAAACGGAAAAAATTTTAGAATATCTTGTATTTCAATTAAATTCTATCTTTTTTTTTTTTTTTTTTTTTTTTTTTTTTNTTTTTTTTTTTTTTTTTTTTTTTTTTTTAATATAATCGATAATATGTTGGCACGTTATATTGTATCATTATTCCTCAAGAGGTTAAAGAATCTTCGTTTCTCTTCTAGCAATGAAGCTTCATAAAATCTTCAGTAAAGTGTAATCGAATCGAATACAGAAACAATTCTCCGATCAATCGGAGTGTAAAATTGTTAATAATTCCCGTAGATCGCGAAACTTCCAGCGGGAATAAAAAAAAAAAAGAAAGAAAATAAAAAAAAATGGCTAAATTTCTAATACATCCCCATAAACTTCATCTCAAAATAAAATTTAAAAAATTTACTAGACGTGACAAATGGACAAAAGTTTAGGGGTTCGTTTTTTCAGCCACTAAAATCTCGCCTGCGAGAAAGAAACCAGTAGTTTTAAAACCAGAATATAACGATCCTCTTCGCGAACCTTCGATTGATTTTTTTTTTTTTTTTACATTTTAGAACGTGACTGTCTTTTCATCTATCTCGTTTTTTCCATTTCTTTTTTACATTGAAAAATACTTTTTTTTTTTCATCTAGCGATTCGTTGATTTTAATTAATTTGAAATAAAAATTTTTTCTTTTAATCTCTATATCTTTGAAATTACAATTAATTTGTAATTACAATTAATTTCTTTTTTCTAAATGCTTATATCAATGATACATAAATTTTTATTTCGAAAATTAAGTTTTACTTAACGAAAAGAATTATTAAAGAATCAATAAATTCTTTTTATATTTTAATCTAAAAAAAGAAACTGTAAAATGTGATAGATGGAAAGCACGTGTTTTTTCGTGGTACACACACAGATGACGAGCATGGACAGCCGAAAAGATGGACGGATGGCTGTTGTGATGTTTCTCTCATTTTTCTTTAATTGTTAAAGTTAAGAAAGAGTCTGGACGATTTATGCCCTCGAATTAGAACGTGAACCCTGCCTCACCATGGTTTTTGATTGCACTTTACTGACCGTAAACACTATGAGGGAAAGATTTTCAAGAAAATCGTGAATTAATGTTTCATTCGACCAAATATTTGTTGCCCTTAAACACGGATAAAAAGATTAAATGTACCAAAAAGTATTACACGTTCAAAGGAGAATGATCAAAATATTAATAATTACAAAAAAATGCTCGAAATATATATAATACAAATAATTGAAGAAATTTTGTGAATTTCGAAGTTAATTGTTAAAAAAAAAAAAAATGAAAATTCATTGAGAAACAACGAGTATCACAAATGGATCATGATCTTTTATAATTAAAATTATAATCGGTCAGTGTGCATGCGTGAAAATATACATAAACGATATCTATTCATATATACGAATGTATACACGTAATCTGCACGCGCACCTTTACCTGTGCAATGGACAAGTCGCGTGTGCGCGCGACACCCACACTTACACATCTATAATCGCGTGGACAAAATCGCGCACACGTAATACAGAGTGTTTTTTTAAAAAAAATTTATAATTCCTCGAATCGAAGACGCTATTGAGCTTTGACATTACTGTTCTACAATACTGCGCGAATTTTCTGTTTCTTATTATTCTACTCACATACACATTCGTTTATATATATATATGTAAATATGTATATTGATCTAAAATCTATACAGGATAATCCACGGATCATAATCATTCTGTATATACTTTTTATATTTTTGATAAGTAAAAACGTAAAATTTTTAATAATTTTTTACAATATATACATAAAATTTGAAAGGTATAAATATCTTTTATAAATTATAAAATATATCCTTATATATATTATATATATTATAAAATATATCCTATAAATTATATCCTTTATAAATATCCTAAAGATTAAAGATTAATCATAACCAAATTTTTTAAATATAATAATTTTTAAATTTATATTGATTGAACAATTTTTAAAAATACCTTAATCTATATCAATTGTATTAATTTTTAAATAATATGTAAATTTTTATTCTGATAATTTTTTTTCTATTAATAACAATAATATTTGAAATGATCATAATATGGATTATCCTGTATATTGATTAGACAAAATGGTGTAACACATTGACAAAGTTTCTCTACTTAGAATATGTTAAGAATCTTCAATCCGGGGTGTTATACACTTTACAGAAAAAAAACTCTCTGTATAAATATATATAAAAGTAACTTCATAACATACAATAAATCGTATCTTTGTTTGGCACATTTCGTCAACTATAGGATTCGTACAAGTACATCTATTTAGGTACACATACGCTTGTATACTTGTCACCTGATGTATACGCGTATGCATGTATAAATATATATATATATATATATCATATCATATCATATCATATATACCAACTCGCTTTAATCTCTAATAGTCATATATGTATATAGTAGAATACGTACAAATATTTCATCGGAGTATAGTATTCTAAGTACCATTTCTCCTTACATGTATCTGTATATGTATATATATATTTATATATCTACATTTATATTTCTTTACTTTCCGTATTATTCCATTGAGTGTGTTTATCAACCCTATCTACCTCTAAAAAATTATAAGAGGAACGTAACAATCTGTTATTCTTCGATATATTATATTACGTTTTTTTGTGTCGTTAAAACGTCACGCGCTTCGCCGAACAGGGAATAGGCTTGGCAAGCGTGGGAGTTGCACTCTCTCGCGAGTTTTTTTAGTCTCTTTTTATGATCGTTCCTTATTTTTATTATCCCTTATTAGATCATATAGATTTCTCCATCAAAGAGATTTTCCTGATAAAATAGTGTGAAACATGAAAAAGGATTAAAAGATCACGTGACGCTAATACGTTCAAGAACGCATGCGCATAAATATGGCGGATAGTGAAGTGTGAGACGAGTAAAAATGCCGTGTCATTCTGATTTTTAAGTTATGTGTCGTTGATTTTGAAAGCTCGACGAAAGTTTGTTTTTGTGAGGAAAACTATCGAAGAATATTTGTGATTCGCGTGATTGAAAGCGCAACTCCGTGGACCCATTCAGAAAATCCGGCCCGCAGTCGGAATATATATTATATATTTTTTTTGTTTTTTTTTTCTTTTTTTCATTTCTACTTAAGTATCATTCGATAGGATTTTTCGCAATTCTTTCGCTTAATTTTCTTCGTTTTTTTGGTTTTTCTCTTTTTGTCTAAATAAATATATCCACGAACAAGGCACTGCTCGACAGGCAGAAGTGTGCGCGCGACCCGTTTCGTCGTTGTCGGATGTTCGGATATAATACACCGTGTGGTAAAATTCGCATCGATCTGTCGAGCTTTCTTCGAACCGTTTCCTATCGCGAAACGTCGTAAAAAGTGGTCGGGATGCGTTTTAGAATATTATCTGCGTGAGTGTGAACCATCGATCTGAAGGAAACCTTATTTCTCTTGACGTTGGAAAGTGGTAAATTGCTCGGATCTTGGAGAAAACGAACGTTCCGAATTTGTACAAAGTAAAAATAACCTTTCTTTTAAATTTGATAAAGAAACATAATCTTCTTATCTTGTGTTTTGTTGATAAATAAAAGAGAAATCAAAATTGAATTAGATAATTATCCCCAAGAACAACTGCGAATATTGGTTGCCAATTTCGCCCTGACAGAAATAGAGGGCGAGGATAAAGGCGTGGCAGTAAACCAGACCAATTGTGTTAACCCCTCTGATTCTGACCATCCCATACAGTTCCAATTCACGATTCTCGAGCACCGATCAATCTTATCAGGAGAGTTAAATGCGATCGACAGATTTGCCATTATTCTCGCCTCAAATTTCCTTCAGAGTGAAGACAAACACTGAACGTCGTCAGAGAGCGTTTCGCCCACTGGCAGGTCGGCGTGCGTTATAAAGGGAAGCACTTGGTCCGTTTCTGGGCAACGGTGGATCGGCAGTCGACCTTAGAACCTAGGGTGAAACTCTCCGGCTTGACTGTCTCCTCGACAGAGATCTTCCCGAGCCTCTTTTTCACTCGGAAAGGCGTTGATCTGGGGGATATAATCTCGTAAAGATCGCTAGTCCTCCCTTGAATTTGCACCCTATCCTTCGGACTGCTCGCCCTCTGATCGATAGGAATCGCGATATCGATCTCGACGCAGTGATTCTGATTCATCTCCTTCGGAACGTTTCTCTCCAAGCCGTTGTCGCGCTCCTTCTCGTTTATTTCATCCGTTGGGGTGTTGAACACGTCCGACGAATAGCTTTTCGAGTCGCATATCAACGTCAAGTCCGAGTAATCGATCATTTCCTCGGTCTCTGAAGGCAAATTCCTGGTCGAAGCCAAAGAAATAGCTCTAGCCTCCGATTTCTGTGGTTTCTCGTCATCGGCATAGTCCAATGATAAACACTTTTTTTCGAACAGAGCCGGTCCAGGAATTTTCCTATCAGATTCGTCACTTTCCTCTTCTCTCTGTTCCTCTTTCTCTTGATCTTCTTGCTTCCCATACGACTGTCCTTCCTCCGTTTTCTGCAGCGAATTGATTACCTTTGATGGACGGCGAATACTATTCTCCCGCTCAACAGACAAACAGAATTCCTTATCGGTTAACAAAATACGCTTAGGCTGTCGCACCGGTTTTTTGTCCAGCTCGAGATCCTTCTCCCACGATGGAGTTTTCAACAAACTCTTCACTTTTCTCAGTTCGGTCAACAAGTCCATCGTCTCCTGGGACGGTTCGTGGAAAATCCTTCTCTTTGGTCGTCTTATAGACGAATTGGTATCCAATTCTTGATCACTAGGCTGGTCTATACCTTGCTGTTTCTTCAATACCGATCTGACTGTATGGACTCGTACTATCTCGTTCTTGTCGTCAGAAGTCGAATCCGTTTCCATCTTGACGGGAGTCGACGAGCTTACCGATTCTTCCTCTGTTTTCAACGCAGTGTCTTTGCAACTTTCGTCACGAATATCTGACACGATGTTATTTATCTTCAATCGTTCTTGTTGCCTTCCAATTATACTTTGAACACTACCTCTCGTGCGTCTTTTGAAGTCCGCATACGTTTCAGTGGGTATTTCATGGTACCTAAATTTATCCTGAAGTTGTTTAAACGTTTCCCTCGAGTACTCTTGGCCAATTTTATGCGCCAGATAGTCTTCCGACGATGCTTCTCTGGCTTTCTCAATCTGATTACTCTCTTGATACCCAATGGAGGTAACGGAACGATCCTTGGACAAAAGATTATCCGAGGAGATGCCTCGTCTCTCGAACTGCGCTTGTTTCCCTACTTTTTCATCTTGAACTTTACCATTTCTGTCTAACAAATCTTCGTACGTCTGCCTTCTAGTCTTCAATGGAGAATAAATGTTCTTCTCTGAGGAGTCAGCCTGTGAATCATCTTGACCAGTAAGAACGGATGAAATAGGACGTTTCATTGGCGAATTGGGAATACTATCTTGACTCTGATCAATGTTCTGAGAGCTTTGGATCACTTTCCGATGCGCGGGCGTTTTCGGTGTCGACGAGTCTCTCTTGAATTGCCATTTCTTCTTCGGCGAATTTCCCCAACTATTAGGCTCCTTGTCAGAACCAACGCTAGTGTTCGTAAAGATGATCTCCTCGCTGGTCGTGACGCGACACTTGAGCAATTCAGCG
Organism: Apis laboriosa; assembly: GCF_014066325.1. NCBI lineage: Eukaryota > Metazoa > Arthropoda > Insecta > Hymenoptera > Apidae > Apis > Apis laboriosa. Next base: position 1,772,621 of record NW_025223292.1, on the reverse strand, counting down.
CCGTTGCTAACTCGTTCCTTCGTTTCTGGTTTCGGTGATTCGTTCGTCGCAGTGGTCTCCAATGGCAAAGAGCTAGGCCCAGAATCCAGAACGTCGTCCAGAGAGGCGCCTCGAAGAGGATCTCGATTGTCCTTCACTTGAACGGTCGAGTCTAAGTCCTCGGTCTCGAAAGAATACATCTTCAACAAAGGACCCTTTCCAGACTTTCTTCGTTGAATATCAAACGAATGCTCCAACCTCGTACTCTTCTGAATACCCCTCCTTTCCTCCGGTTTTACCTCTCCTTCAACCTTTCCCGTATCTTCCATACACGTTTCATTCCACGTTTCGACCCTCCTCTCGTAACGCGGAGTCTCGAACGTGAACTTGTCCAACGTTTTCGACGATCCAATCTTATCCAAGAACGGCTTCTCCACCGCTTTGCTAGGCCCTATCTTCTCCAAATAAGGTTTGCCGATAATCTTAGGCGCCAGCTTCGCCAGAAACGGTTTGTCCTCCGTCTTCGAGATGCCGATCTTCTTCAGGAACGGTCGCTTCTTCTCTTTGCCCTCTTTCTCGAACGATCGATCGTTCAGCCGTTCGTTGCTGTAGCTGGACGAGTTGTCGCTGCTCTTCGATCTCGCCCTCTTGTTCCTCGGGTGCGGCGTCAACGGCGTCCTCGGTGTCCTCGGCGTGAGGGACGGGCTGGGCTCCTGATTCGGACACGTTTCGTCCAGCAGGGCAATGGCGTCTCTCAGATCCATGTACGCTTTCCTGGGCGCGGCGCTTACCGTGGACGGTCGTGGTAGCTCACTCTCGATGCTGCTGTTCCTCGTGGACGTGGCGTCAGGCTTCATTTCCGTGTCCATGCGCGGGTACGAGGGGTACGAGCTCCGATCGCCTACGAGTCCCGGCGAGGAATCGATAGTTATGTAATCCTCGAAGTGCCAGGGTATTACACCTAGGTCTTCCGGCCTTGCCGCGATACTGTGAGCCGAAAACAACGCGTTCTTGCTGATGGCGCCCCTGTTGCTGCTAGAACCGGTCGATTGTTGGTCCGTTTGTGTGGTGCTCGACGACGTGCCGGAAACACTGGCAGCTATCTCGTTCGGTGTGCTGGTACTTGGCACCTGGCGACGGTAGCTGGTGCACGTGGCGAAGTACGGTAAAGCTGGCCGCGCTGTCTCCACTATGACGCGACCTTGGGCGCACGGGACCATAGGTTCGCCATCAACCGGGGCTTCCTCCGGAGTCAACGGCAGCGCCGCCCCGCGGCCGAACTCGATGAACCACAGCTCGTCCCTCAACTCGCTTTCTCACTTTTTCTCGTTCATGTCCTTGTTCAGGTAGTGTAGCACGTAGTGCAACACCAGATCGTAACAATATTTGTACTCGGTCTGGAAGATATTTGGGGAAAGTTATGAGAGGAGTTTTTCTCTTGTTCAATTTAATGAAATTGTTTGGGACTACTTTTCGTTTTGTGTTTTCATCGCGCAATGTGTTACAAGTTATTTTCAAATTATTGCAGATGACGACTCTTTTTTTGATTAAATATTAATTAAATAAAAAAATATCAATTTTGTGATGTAAAAAGGGTTCGTTAAACGATTAGAATAAGGTGAAAAGAAATTTGACTATAGTAGATTATAAATTGCAAGTAATATCCTGTGTCTAATTTCAAGGAAACCATTCTCACAAGTTCATAGTTCCAGTAATTACAAGTATATACTAGTATATACAGGTTCCTCTATTTATTCCTCCTTAACTACTCACCATGTTCTCAACGAGTTGAGGCCTGTGCCTGCGCACGGTTTTAACTGCCTGGAAAATGTCCACTTCCCCGTGTTGTATCACCTGCTCTATACACGCGTTTGCGGCACAATATACGCCACAACGACTTCTACCATCCGGGGAGACCACAGCGACCGGTCCATAATCAGTCCGTTGCCTCCACCTCTCCACCATATTCATCAGTTCGACCAGACTATTCGTCGATGTCGGGACCTTGTGACCCATTGGCCAACAGGTCAATTGGAACAGTTGAACCGTCTTCGGTGGAGCCTTCACGCCTGCCATTAATTCGGTCAACGACACGATCTTTTTATTTATCCTAAAAATCTGTGAACACGTATTTATTTTGTGAAATTCTTCTTGTAATATGCATAATGATTATTATCATGTTATGAAATTTGGATAAAAATATGAAAATTTAATCTTAATTTTCTTTAGAATGATGATGAAATGTAAATTTTTAAATTAAAAATGCATTATCGTGTCTTTTATAGAATAATAATATATAAATTCATATAGAATTTTCTCGCTATAATTCTTGAGAGAAAAAACTATGTTTTTGTAAACTGAAGAAGATGAAGAAGATTTCTTTGAAAATGTTTTAAATGTGAATTTATGCAAAATTTGAATATATACAAAAATATATATGATACATATATTATACACATTCAAAATATAATTATAATTTCATTTTTTAAATTGTATTATAATAAAAAAGTTAAATTTTATATACATCCATAATCTAATAATAATAATTCCATTTCCAATAGTAATATAAATAATTACAGATAATTAATAAAATTAAAACTATAAAAAATATTTTTATATAATTTTTTCTTAAATTTAAACCAAAAAACTTTAAAGATAACCAAAAAACTTTAAAAAAAAATATTGCTTCTTACCCAGGTCTTGATATTTGTGTAATGATTGTGACTGATGTGATCAATCGTGAACACAGGACCGTATTTCTTCGAATGCTTTCCTTCGGGCCAAAAGCTGGGAAAATTGGTGGAGCCTGGCGGTGGTACACATAGTACTACTACAGCGGCACACTCATAGTCGTAAACTAAGGACCAGAACTCGCCGCACGTGTGTCGAAGAGGCCATTCAGTCACGATATATTCCCTGGGCTTCGTGTAACCCTGTCAAGAATGCTCATTTAGAAAAAAGACGAACATCTTGTTACATGTTCGTGGAATAAGAATCAAGGAAGGGATCTTCTACTACGTGGTGATGTTAGTTTAGAAGTTTCAAACATATGAAGTTGATGGGATACAATTTGAAATAGAAGAAATAAGAATTTTTTTTTGTAAAAGTTAGCAATTTGTTATGAATTTGTAAGACATGAATGAAGTAATACTTTAATAAGGATAAATGTAAGGAAAAAGTCTTCTATTATTAACATAAGATATATGGAGATTCCAGATTGATTTAAAAAATTGAAATATATAAAAATCTATGTGCAAAAATTTTGAATGATTTATTGGTCAATTGATTAATTAATGATTAATTAGTTTCAAATCAATCAATGAAAAAATTTATAAATAGAAATTAATATATCTTTTTTAAGAGAGATGAATTAATTGGTTAAGAAAGAAAAGAATAGTGTTAACATGAAACGAATATAAATCCCAAACTTACATCTACAAATACAGCATTTATATAATCTGTGTAACTGTTACCCTGGAAGCTGGTGAGGTATGGTCGAAAGTTGTCAGCTAAAGTGAAAAATATTATTTCATGAATAAAATATGATCGATGTGCGATAGATACAACATCTATCATTTATACACATGCACATAATACAAGAAATATTTACATATCACGACTAATAATTTATATTCCTTATAATATGAAAAGAAAATATTTTAAAATTTCCAAAATATAAAATATAATTTCCAAAATATAAATAATAATATACACGGAAAAGATAAAATTCAATACTTTTTGTAAACATCCCTAAAAAAAATATAGATAAAAATTTAGAAACAAAATATGCGGCCTCCTTTTTCCATTATCCGCATATTCATGATAAGCAAATATTTATAAACACTCCAATTTTTTTTTTACTCCGATTACTATTTTTTTTCTTTTTTCTTTTTTTTTTTTCTTTATCAAAGAAACATTCATACGTTGATGATGATTCTATATACGGAAACTTACGCGGCACGACCAACACATCCCTGTTCTTTTCTCTGTTATCGGCTCTGTGGCCCCCGGCGCAGTCCCCGATCGTAAAACGCGGCGTTTGCTTACAAATTTGCTGATACTCCCGTTGATATTCATTCATCTTAGTTATTGGGTTTTTTATACTTTTCTGCTTGAGACGCTGCGACAGTTCTGAGACCGGAAACCACGAGGTACCGCACACCACGAACTCCTCCAGCGTATCGTACACGAATTTATATTGTTCCTGCATAATAATGTCGTAAAAAGATTATATAATCTTTATCACGATTCATGATTGGATGGATCTTTTATTTTTCTTTTCTTTTTCTTTTGATATTTCTTATTTTTTCAGCAATATGGAATTTTTAATCTTAGAGAAGAGAAGAAAATCTATATTCGTAAAAACTTATTTCAAATTAAATAAGAATTTTAAAATTTTTATTATATTTAATATATTCGACGATATTTAAAATTATATAATTAATAAAACTTCACGTGGAAAAGAAAGTTTAAACCGATATCTTTCCTTTCTATGAACAGAATTGAAAATGAAAATACGATCGATATCGCGAATTTACCAAGTTCTCGATAAGTCCTCTTCTACTTTGCCGCAACTTTTTCAAATAGCCAAACACGTCGAAGGCGTCCTCCTCCTCGGCCAGTTCCATATTCGCGTCTATCGCCAAGTATACACCGGATCTTCCTCCACCGTCACTTTATTATTCACAATGAAAAAAAAAAAAAAAAAAGAAACAAATATGATCGTTTAACATCTACGCGCGAAATCATTGAAATTCATCGGTGAAACACTCACTTGCAATGCACCACCATGGGACCAGACTCGTTCTTTATGGTAGAGCCGACAACTGCCCTCACGCGCCGACGGAATTCTAAAACCGCGTTTCCGAATGGACACGTGTGCGAGTGCCATTCCGTGTAATGAAACTGCAATAACGTTCTTTCTTCGGTTATCTCCTGAAATTAAACAGTGATTTTTTTCTTTATTTCTTTTCTCTTTTTTTTTTTTTTTGAAATTACAGTTAGAGATATATTATAGATATGGCGAGAAGAGTTTATTGAAATATGATATTCGAAATGTTATAATTTAATTTTAATTTTGATATTTTATTTTTTTAAAATTTGACAGAGAAAAACATTTTATGATTTAATGATAGAATTTTTGAATTTTATATTTATTCTTTTGTATTGTTGATGTATACGTTGGCCTCGTTGTGAAAATTATTCACGGAGGAGCATTAGGGAAATTTTGCTGATTTTAGTGCACGAATAAATTTTTTTTTACTATTGTCAATGTCATAAATTTGTGACATTTTAAGTGAAGTAACGCATACACGTCGTCGACAGTTCAACTCTCGTAACTCGAGTTTTAAACGACACTCCACTGTAACTTACATTTATGTCAGCCATGTTGATGAATAAAACATTCGTTGCAATCAATGTTTTAAATTTGTGTTAAACATATTGAATAACTTTTCTTATTCATAATATATGAAATCATCCAATTTAAATTCATTTTAAATAAAGTAAAATTTAAATAAGATATTTTAAATATATAATAATTTTTATTTCTTTTCTCATTCCTATGGGATTCTCTTTACAATATTATAAAATAGACATTTTAAGTCTTTTGTTTCTATGTTACATTCCTAAAAATATTTTATCTATTTTAAAATGATTTAATTAATATAGTATTCGTAATTCAGTATTCGTTCTAATTCTGTTATTTATTTTGAAATTCTATATTCCTTTGTCTCTATCATTTCAATTAAGGTATCTCTAAAGATTTTAATTCTTCAGAAAAGACACCTACATCTCCATAATAATTAGATGAAGCATCCTTAAGAAAATCTTATTTGTTCTATTCTGAAATATTCTGGTTATTTTCATACTAATTATACTTCTATTACAAATTGTGATATATATTTTGAAATATTCTATACAATTCATGAATATATATCTATCAATATTCTATTATCTTTAAACTATTTTATACATCTTATTGTATATCAAGTACAATATTTTCAAAATAATTTATAATTATTTCTTTTTGATCATCTGACTTGAACCGTTCTATACATTCTATCATATGACATAACAACAACAAGAATGTATAAATGAAGAATTAAAATTCTCATTATCCTAATTATTTCTCTGTAACAATTAGAAATAAAACAAAATTATACGAACCAATTATACAAAACTATTTTGTCTAAACTAACACGAACGAAATGTCGAACGAAGTTCTTGCTCCATTTCCGGCAAGTTAATAAAATTAAGCCTTGCGTAATATGTACTCGAGCAAACTCATCATCGTTTCTCGTGTATCGTTTTGAAACATTCACCCAGTTTCGAAAGATGAAATACTCTATCTACCAGTTCCTCCAGTTGGTTAATTTCGCCAACTTTTTACCAACTTTCATCCTAAGTGAGATTCCTTCCACGGAATCCAGAGACGTCCTCTGTAACCTTGTCTTGCCTACTTTTCGTTTTAGGGAATAAGTTTCTGGATTGCACGAGACTTGGTGCCAACCTTATTATCAAATCATTGAGATCTGTAGTCCTTTTGCATTATAGAGAATGTGATTCGAAACATTTTTGTGGCGATTTGTCGAAGAAGTTTTTCAAGGAAAAGAAAAATTGAGAAAATTGGAATTAATTTTGAAAGAAATTGTTAAGAGGATTGAAGAGTTTTCTTTTTAAAGAGGATTGGAAAAAGTAAAATGGAATAATTGAAATTGGATAATATTGAAATGATGATAAAATAATGATGATAAATATAATGAATAATGTAATTAGAATGATAATTGAAATTCAACCATATGTGTGAAAAAACAGAATTGTAGAAAAAGAAAATTAAAGATGAAAATTTAAAGAGGAATGAGAAGATATGAGATTTGGATATTTAGAATTGAAAAATTGAGTGAATTTTTGGAAAAGTACTCAATATTTATTAAAAAGAAATGAGAAAGAGAATTAAAAATGCAAACATTTATGAATGGTATGCGAGATTGGTATTCTCGAAGAAAAATTGAGGACACAAGAAGAAATATAACGGAATAAGGGATGCAAAGATTTTATGCAAGAGTTTATTGTAAAAGAATTCACGAGTGGAAGACACATTTTTCAAAGAAGGAAAAAATATCAAAAAAATAATAACAATTCTCATTAAAAAGAAATGAGAATTTTTAATTTTTTTTTCTTTTCTTTATTAACGTTAGTTATAAATATTTAAAACTACGAAATAACTTATAACTTATACGTCAGAAACATTAAACGCGCATATACAATACGTTTGTGTTCCACAAGTTAATGTTTCACGTACAACGTATAAATCTTTAAAATGTAGATGGAAACAGGAAGCAACCATAGAGTATGTATCAAGATATCAAGAAGATGTACCGAGGGAGAGCAAATCAAGGAAATCTTAAAGGGGAATGTGTGCTGAGATGAGAAAGACAATAAAGATAAGGAAAGATATATTAAAGATAAGCTAATTGCAAATAGAATTTATATAATAGAACTTATCTATTTAATTATAAAATAAAATAAAATTTCAAAAAATATATTTATAACAACAATTAATATTTTCCTATCTAAGCAAAAGTTTAAAAAATAAATCAATGAAATTAGTATCTTTTTTAATTACTTGATATTAAGTAAAAATATCAGAATTGTAAAGATAGATCAATAGGATATATAAAGATATATAAAGATTTATCTACTTGGAAATAAATCTCTATAACAGGTAAATAACTATAAAACTTGTGAACACTCACGTCGTTTTCATTCTTCTTGTAGAGTTTTATCGTACGTATGTGGAAATTGGCGAGCTCTTCTTCCTTCAGAACGGAAACGCCGATACCGCCATACTCCTCGTCTTTCTCTTTGCTTGCAGGCCAATATTGGACGCACATCACCTGAAATCGATTTGTTAGATGCTCGTTATCGCTCGTCCTATATCTATTTCAGCTTTTAAATCGTCATTTGACAAAAAAAAGAATTCGACCAAAGGGAAAAATTACGAGGAAAATTTTAATTCAAGTGTAAATTTTTTATAAAAATTATCGAACAAAAAGAAGGAAAGAAAAGAATCGATTCATACCACTCCTTTCCACATCTTTCAAAGTGAATCACCAATATCCAAATTTACACAATTCTATTTCATCGATTGATTATTTTCCTCGACGCTGTAAATTATCTTCCTCGCTCAAATAAACATCATCGTTAGAAATCCTTCAAGTTCAATATCAACAATACCGCGTCATTCGGCAAAAACAATTAGAAGCGACGATCCATAACATGAAAAAATAAATAAACTCGAACAAATAGCGCGAACTCTAGTGGGTTTACAATTTCTTTCACGTCGACCTAAACATCAGACTTTCTCTCTCTAGCTCTCTCTCTGTCTCTTTATCTCTGTCGTGAAACCAATGAAAACCGTCGTTTCTTCGTGGATCATCATTATGGAGGCAAAGAGGCGCGGCTAAGTGAAGTGGCTGCTAACAACTTCCAAACTCGTTTAGTTCGCTCGTCGTCGATTTTCACGTGCAAATGCCCCGCTTCTGGCTTGGCCGCAGCCTTCTTTAAATACTGTCAATCGAGTTCGTCTCACTTTTCATCGTTGTTTTCGCGATATCTTTCGTTTATTGAACGCGCGATTCGTGACGAAAGGATTGGAACGAGATTTCCTCGGTTAACTGTGAACGTGTGTGGTGTAACGTTGCGCAAGAATCCGCGGGCCACGATGTAACCGTGTAATTTCGCAGAGCAGAAATTTCCATAGAGATATGAAAATGTATAGGGTGTCTCGTTACGTGCACGACACGGTTTGAATGGGAAATATAAAGTAATGAAAAGTTTGTGTATATATATATATAGTTTATGTACATGTAGATTGGATATGGAAGAAATTGTTAATCTATTCTTATAGTTATATTATACTGAATTTTAACCAGGTTATGTTCATTTATTGCAATCACTAGATTGTGAAAAGATGAAAGTTTTTGTCATTAATGATTAAAAGTTAATTGGAAAGACGTGATATTTAGTTAAATTTAATCAAGTAATTTCCAAATTTCATTTATCTAAAAAAATGAAAAAGATTCATAAATGAAAATAATAATTTTAATGCCTCAAGAAATAATAGTAATATTCACCAAATTTTTTAGATTTTATTTTCTCTAATTATTTTCAAATCAAACCAGTATTTCTCTTTTGAAATATTTCATTAAAAATTATATTACAATTATCTTAATATTTTATATACATGCATATATCATTAGAAAAATAATTAATTTTTCTTTTTAAATTCTATATAATTTTTACAATTATTAATTTGGTTGTCATATTTTATATTCTTTACATCGTGCGAGGGATCAAAATCTAATGACCGCAATTTTTTTCACCTCTGTGGGAATATATTCGAAGAAAAATAACAGGAGAAACGTAAATCCCCGTTGGCAAAACAAAAATGTTAAATGTCTACGCGAAACGATTTACGCCCCTACAATTTCTACCACCTTTATCGCGACCACGATGTCCCAAATAGATATCAGTCCTTCACCCTTGGATGTTAGTCCACGCGAATTATTATCGTTTATATTCGACCAAAAAGCTGAGCTCTCTCTCTCTCTCTCTCTCCAATTAAAACGACAAAACGTAAGGATTGAACGTCCTACCTTGATGAAATCGAACGTTTTCGTCAGCATTACGATGCAACAAGCCTTCTCCTGCCAGACCATCCGCCAAAATTCCGTCACGGTGTTCTCCATGGGTCCCTGAGTCACGATGTAAGCGTTCGGTTTCAATATACTCTGAAATTTAAATAACAATCTTATAAATCGAGTCTAATTATTCTACGACATTAATTACAGTAAAATAAAGTCACAGCTAGCAATATATAATTTGTATTTAAATATACGTAAGTTAGATTAGGTCGTGTAAAAAAAAAAAAAAATGGATCTTTTTACATATAATTTTTGTAATAATTTTCATTGTGATTTTCATTAACATTTGTTGATAATTGTCGATCGAAACGAGATACTAAAAAATTATTTCCATGATAAAAATATAACGATACTATCGTTATCCCAAATTCTATTTCTAGAAATGTGATATGGATTATTCAAATTAAGCTCGATTTCGTGTTCGAAGGTTAAGAAAAATGGGTAACGTTAATCTTGATCTTTAACATGGCGAGTCACGATGCCGAAAAATAGAATTTCACGTTCTTCCAATAATAATTTCCAATAATAATTTAATTCTCTACAACGATTACGATTACGTTCGTTTATATTAAAATAAATTTTAACACTCATAAATAAGAAAAACATTGATTATAAATATTCTTCGCGATTATTTATATCGAAATAAATATTTATTCATTCATAGTATCACATTTTAATATTTTCATGGAATTTCGAGGAAATTTAATTAAAGCTCGGACAACTTAAAGATAGAATCCCTTTTGCTTTGTGTAAAGTGTTCAATTTCAGGATAAGAATGTTTTACTAATATCTATGTATCAAGTATCTACTTACATCTACGTAAGAGGCATTAACGTAATCAGAGTCGGGCTCGCCTTCAATTGGATCCAAAACCACCCTGTTGTAGTCATCTGTACTCGAAAAGGGAATTGATGAAAGTTAATAACAACGCCAAAATATGAAATATAAAATCTGTTTTTGTATTCAGCAGAATATTAATCGAAAAATTCACTATTTAATATTTTATTTTTTAATCAAGCAACAAAAAAAATTGCTGAAAAATAATCTGTTGAAACATATCAAGTGTTTCAATTTATGGCTTGGGGATAAAAATTTATCGGATAAAATATATTATTGACTCGTTTCAAACGTTTACACAATTATTTTACAAATTGTGCTTTTAATATACGTATAATATAATGAAAATTGTTTTCATTATTGTGTAAAGACTGCAAATTTTCGAAATATTATACGATAGTCCGATATATTTCACACATTCATAAAAAGAAAATATTTAAATAATTTTTCAATACACTCTCCATCCATCAACCGACAATGCAACAATGTTCATTCACTCGTATTCTATCCAATTTCTTCGCGCCTCTGATTGTCCCATCGCGTGTAACGCAATCTACACCCCTAAAAAAAAAAAAGTGGAAATAGAATTTTCAAAAACTTGAAACTGAAAATATTGAAAAATAAAATAACGAGATCCATATTCATGGATAGTAGTATAAATTTCATTATACCATATAGTATTTCCAATATAAAATTTATAATATATGCATATCTTGCTTATTTATTTTCACGAATACTTTTATTCGTGTAAAACACTTCCAATGTATAAACGTCTATGGTGCATTAATAATTTATACGCTTTCAAAAAAAAAAAAAAGAAAAAAGAAAAAAAGGAATAAAGTAACAAAATTGTATTTTCAAAGAAAAAAAGAAATTATAATATAATTAGATTATAAAAATTGTAAATTAAATTTTTAAATGAAAAAACTTTTTGATTAATTATGATTAACACCTACTTAAAAAAACAATTTGAAATTTAATTAAATTTTAATTCCTCCATCATTCCCAATATAATTATCGTACACCTTGATAAATATTTCTGCATACAGTTGTTACATTATATTTCACAAATTTCATTTGTATATTTAAAAATATTCCAAATGTACGTGTACAAGCGTACGTAACTAACAAAAACCTCAATAAAAAAAAAAAAAGATAAAAATAGATAAACAAAACTACAAGATCGTGTTTTTCGTGAACAAAGGGAAACAGCTTCTCTAATTGCCCTATTCCGAGTAACAACAATCCGCAATCCCCCCGAGCAGAATGGAGGGGAAAAAAGAAAGTGAAAAACGAAGATGCAAAGAGAGAGAGAGAGAGAGAGAGAGCACAGAAATAACAAGATCATGTTGTTTAAACAAAAGGTGAAACGGAAACCAGTCGTTTGATTCTAGTCGGATTCCCGAAAAACCTGGTCAAATTGCTTTTCGAACGAACATTTTCACCCGTGAAAACGAGCTACTGTATCAATTTCGAGGAAATGTTATTTGATCACGTTTCTCGCGTATATTTCCACCCATATGTGCAGGGACAAGCGCAGAGACACTAGGAAAAGGAAAAATTCAAAATTCTATAATTATTTTCTAATAAATTTGCCCTCCCCCCCCCAATATTTAATTTAGCGTTAAATTTAATAAATAATTAATAATAATAGTAATAATTATAATAATATTAATAATAACCAGTTAGAGTAATTTCTGTGAATTATTGATCTTTCAGTTCGTTGCAAATTTTTAATTTTTCTATTCTGTAAAATTATTCTTCGTGATTAATTTTGCAAAGGAAGAAGAGAAATTTTAATTCTTTTTTCGTTTTATTCTTAACATATAACAAGATATGTTTTGTGTTTGGATTAAAATTCACAGCTTAAGAGAAGTGTAGTCAAGTTTCATTTAACATTAAACGTGACGAGTATTAAAACAGAACGTTTTCACTAGCCCATACTTGAAACTCTACATTACAATATCAGAACAAAAATTCAAAGATACAATGATTGATTTTATAATTTTAACGTCACGTTATATATTATAATTTATCGTATTACTATTATTATTATTATATTTAACAATGCACGTCAATCACGCTCATTAAAATTGACAAGTGTCCACACACGTAGATACTTATGTAGACAACAGTACATACAAGTGTGCGTGTACCGTGTGAGAACGGAAGTTCGTGTTGCCCTCAACTTCCGCCATCCCTCTTTACGCTCTTGTGTACGTCGAGCACGCGTACGAAAGGTGAGAATATACCCGCGTTTCCTAATTAGTCGTGACCGAAATTTTCTTTTCTTTCTTTCTCTCTCTCTCTCTCTCTCTCTCTCTCTCTCTCTCTCTCTTTCTCTTTCTCTTCGCAAGAAGAATAATTAAAAATACAAGCAGCATTGTGTACGCGGAGCGGACGGTGAAATCAAAGGATTTGTAGAATAAAAATTGCGAGCGAGAGAGAGAGTGGTGAACAATCGTGTTGAAGTATTCTCGTGAGGTTGGGAATGGGGTTGTTTGCGTTGGAATTAAAAGTTGGGTGTTTGCAGAAGATTTCGAGTTCGGTGTTAAATTGTTTGGGTAGATGGAATCAAGTATTAATTAAGATGGGTTAATAACGTGTGAACGGAATATTGAAATGTCTTGGAATTTATATATGTATGTATGGTGTGTGGAAATTTAAGTATGTTTGGATTTGCGAATTGGGTGTGTTTGGCTTGTGTATTGTGAATAGATGAAATATTAAAATTATATGTAATTAGATAGAGAAATATTGTTGGATTGGATATTTTTGAATGAGGGTGAATTCACTATTATTAGTTTCAGAAATTATCTTTGTAATGTATGATTGTTGTAGATTTGTGTTGTAGATTGATGTAGAAGGATAAAGTTTTTGTGAAATAATAAATTAAGTTTCCAAATTATTTCTGTAAAAGTAGATTAATTTGTTTATGGGATAGTGAAGTATTGAGTTACCTGTGTCAATAGCGAATTGTGTCCTGAATTTCTCCATATAAAATTGAATTAATTTGCTTGAGAAATAGTAAATTAATGTTAAATTACCTTTGAAACAATGAAATCATGTTTTGACGTGTCTGTGTAGAAATAAATGTTGAAATATTAAATTATTTGTGTAGGAGTTACAGTAAACGTTTCTTTCATTATTTCTTTCATATCATTTTGAAATAATTATTAGAAGCAAAGTTATTTGAGAAGAATTAAAAAAAAAAAACATTATATTTGTCTGCATGTAATATCATGTATGCTGTTTCAAATATAACAACATCTTAAAAGTTTAAAAGCAGTTTACCATATTGATCAATGATATTGATATTGATATAATATCGAGTGATTGTTACTTACAAGGAATACACCTTTGGTTCTGGTTCTTTTCTTTGTTGGCTGGTTTCATAGCGTGTCTACACGAATGCGTCTCCACCTTCGTTGCCGTCTGTAAACAAATAAAATAATTTTTTAAAACACCATACATAATATAGAAAAACTTGGAAGTTTAACAAGAATTATATATATATATATTTTTTTTTTAAAGAAAAGAAAAAATAATTTTTGCCATTACAAATCGAAAACAATAAACATCGAGTTAAATTTTTGATCAATCGTTACCAGCTGATATTAGAAATATTAATTTTTAAATATTCCCTTTATAATATTTACGAAATATTATATTAATTGAAATCATGAGCGTACGCTCGTTCCAGCGAACGTGATAATGACACGTAAGTGACACTGTTGGCAATGGATACAAAGTTTAAATTAAACTCCCTCGATTATTAATGAACCGAGTGAAATTACTCCGCGTCCGAATTTCATAAATTTCGTTTGCAATTTATCGTTTATACACGTGCAAATATACGATCGTTAATTTCCAATCGTTTCTAGTTATACTATGAATTCTATAACTTCCCCTTTTTTCTTCAAATATTATCTATTATTTCATTTATACAAAGCATGAAAAACCTGAACTTATCCGTGAATTATTAATTTTAATTTCGATATATTTTTAAATAACATTAAATAAGATTAAAAATTCTTTCCTTTCTTAATTCTTAAGGAATTAAGATTAAGTTCATTTTTAAAGTTTTACAATCCTTTAACAATTTTTCCTCTCTTCAAAATCAAAAGAAAGTTTTGTATTTTAATTTTTGTTCATATTTGTCACAAATTCTACAATACAAACTAATCTCTTGATAAAAATAAAAAAATCGTACAAAAGATAGAAAAAAAAAACCGATGACTAATATTTCACAATTCAAACAACATTGTAAAGTTCAAAAAAATCTCCCATATCTTTCATAGCAATCACAACAACAATAGAAAAAAGATCATTGACAAATTTTTCATTCATCATTCACAATAACACAGCTCTCCACAATACAAAACTAAACTTCTAAAATTCAAAAAAATCCTCATTCCTCCCGTGATATTGTCGCTCTTATCAACAATAGAAAAAGAAATCGATGACAAATTTTTCACATTCGTTATTAACTTTGCAACAACAATGATTTTTTAAAATTCAAAAATTCAAAAATTTATCTGTCTCGTATAGAAAAAAAAAAAAAAAGAAGAATCGATGAAAAATTTTTTATTCGCCATTGAACTCTTAAAATTCAAAAAAGTATCTCAACAACAGGAAAAAAAAAAAAAAGAATCGATCGATCATCGATTCCACACTACAAATTACACTTT
Organism: Apis laboriosa; assembly: GCF_014066325.1. NCBI lineage: Eukaryota > Metazoa > Arthropoda > Insecta > Hymenoptera > Apidae > Apis > Apis laboriosa. The sequence continues at coordinate 1,757,407 of NW_025223292.1, read as the reverse complement.
TCAAATTCAAAAAGACTCCGCCTCGTATATCTCTCGATATAATCATCCGTGCAAATGATAAAAAAAAAAAGAGAACAACGACTCAAAGGCAAATAAGTACGCGGATCGAACGGTCACCTGTCCGCCTCTCGAATCGCTTTCGATGAACTCGGCGTGAAAGAGGGTTGATAAACGTCGAGCCAATTACCGTGTTCCGATCGACGGGAAGGCAATCGACGCGTGTATCGTTGTACATGCGAATTAAACGGTGCCGTAAATTCCCGACGCGACGAGGAGATCCGAAGCCAGCGATCCAAACGAGTTTTCAGCCTTCGTCATCTCGATAATTCTCCTACCGGTTGATAAGGAAACCCTGGTGAACGGTGGCGAAATATAGTTTCCGTCGGGCTGACCAAAATTCAATCTGGTTCGTTCGACCGGCGGAAAATGGATCTGGTGATATTTACCGGTGTCTTGGGGATAATTTAATAATCGTGAAATATGATAGATGGATGGATAATTGAGAGCGGTAATTTTCAAAATGGGAATTTTTGAATAAGAAATATTATTGAAGATAATTTGGATGTTGAAAAAAAAAATTGGCGAGATATATATATATATAAGGATCGTGTAATTTCTTTTTTTGTAGATAAATGAGATTTTGAATTAACAAAGTAAAAAAAAATCTTTGTCGAAAGTTTAGAATTATCATGAAATTCGCGAGAGAGAGAGAAAAAGAAACTTCTTTTAAAAGGAGCGAAGTTAAAATTACACAACCTTAGAAAATTCTGTGGACCAAAATTGATCGAAATAAAAAATTTTTCCAAGACTTTAGTTGGAAAAGTTAGAATTACCTAACCTTGGAAAATTCTCTCGACTAAAATCTAACGAAATAAGAAAATCCAGGAGTTTGGAAAAAGTTAGGTTAGAATTATGCAATCTTTTATAAAAAAATTTGTTCGATTAAAAATTTAACAAAGTGAGAAAATTATTATTGATATTTATATATAGCAGAAAATTATCGTAAGATTTCATATGAAAAGTAAAGAAAAGATTGACCATCCGTAAGTCATCAACGATTCAATGAAAGTTTCACGGATTTCCATGAGGGTCTGGAGGTTCATCCTGTTCGCCAGTCTGCCAGTCTGAGAGGCAAAAGCTATTCTCTGTTCCCAGGTGTCTGGCTCAGAATTTGTGCACCAAAATGGCAATCTAATGAGAAACCGATATCGAGCCGAGTTACTCGATTCCACTACCTATTCTCACGAGATCGCTTTGTCTCCTAGATGTCGTCTGCCACCAATGTCTTGGCTCGTCTGCCTATCTTGAGCCACTTTGCACCCTCTCCAGTACATATATATATTCACCGGTGGGAATGATCCCTTCGTATAATTTTGTCGTGGCGAATACATTGGACGTTTCTGAATCGTGGAATTGAATTATTTTATTTCATGAGATTTTGATAATAGTGCTCATGATTTTTTAAATAAATCGATATTAAATATTGAATTTTTGTTACAAGTTTTGTTGATTTCTTTCAAGATGATCAGATGAATATTTTAAATTGTTCAAACGATGATGAAGTTTTATTTTTATATTGGATCTTGGAAAAATAATTCGCAATTATTATAAAATTTTAATAACTCTTCTACTCTATTTTTCTGTTCCGAAAATTTAATTCTTAAAAAATTAATTTTCTCAATTACACGAATTCTCCTCGAAAGAAGCTATTATATAACCGTTAGGATCTCTTGAAACAACACAAAAATTCTTTTAAACTTCATTTCGATCCAACATCTTGAGTAGGAAAGAGATTCCAAGTAAGTTGTAAGTTGAAGTTATTATTAGAAGCGCGAAATAAGACTCGAAAACGTTGGTATCACCAATGTTGGCAAGACAGAGGAGAAAGAAAGAGGTGTAGGTCGAGATTTATTGTCCTCACCTGAAACTCGACGCGGTACAGAACAGGAAACTTTCGACGTAACTCGCAAAGCTTGGGAAATTGCGAGAGTTCGGTCGGCGCGGATGGCAGGGTGGTGCTCATACTGCTACCGAGTTCCTCCGTGGCTGTGAACAAAAAAAAGAAGAGGGATTAATGTGGTGGACATTCGGGGTCGAGTAAATCGACAGTTTCTACTTGAAAGATTGCTTCTCTGAGAGAGAAAGAGAGAGAGAGAGACGAATGGATATATTAGTGACTATGGATTTTTTTCAAATATTCAATATAAATACAAAATACATGGTAAATTTTGTTTCTATATACTTTGTATCACACACAACAGACCAATGAATTCATAAATGTAACATTAAATTTTCATATAAAAATTGTAAAAAAAAAATTAAAAATCTGCTTAGGGAATAGAGAGAACCATGCCATTGAAATCGCTTTTTGTTTCATCCCGATATCTCAATCGGTTGCCGAGATATACGCGTTCAAAGTATGCATAGCGCTTAAGATAGGGCAGATATTATGAATGGATTCGCGACCTACTGACCTACATTTTTTCCTGGAAATGTGTACTACGTTTTTCTAAGAATCGCGTCTGTCGCTTGTTTGGAGTTTGCGATAGGTCAGTGAGACGAGAAGCGAGCGAGAGATCCGAGTAAGCGACGAAGACGGAGATAGTAAACGATTAAAAATTACCCTTTTCTTTACACGACGATATCTCGGCAACCAAAAATGGTATCGAGATAAATAAAAAAAGGTTTTAAAGGGCAAGGATCCGCGCTTCCAATGATCTTTCGTTCGTTGACCGGAAGTTATTATCTTCGAAGTTATAGCGGTTCAAAGTTTCCCTAATTTTAATAGAGTTTAATTTTAATAGAGTTTAATAGGTTTACGGTGAATGATTAAAAATTACCTTTTCTTTACATGATGATATCTCTGAAACCGGAAGTCGTATCGAGATAAATGAAAAAGCGTTTTAAAGAGCAAGATTCCACGCTTTCATGATCGTTCGTTCGTTGACCGGAAGTTATTATCTTCGGAGTTATAGCGGTTCAAATTTTTCTAATTTTAATAAAGTTCAATCGAATTTTACGCTATAAATATAAATATAATAGTAATATATAAAAGTAATATTAATTAATATTACTTTTATTAATAAATGTTTTACACCATATAATACTATTTTTTATCGTATAAAAATAAGAATATGTGTTCAAGACTAAGACATGAAAAATATGGTTGGTTGGTTAAAATTGGGAAGCAAACTAAATATTTTCAGGAATATCTATAAAGTCTTAATGACTGAAAAACATTTAACATTGGAAAATAAAGAAAACAGGAAACCCACGGGAGACTGGAAATTAACATAAACGTTTACACAGCTATTTACAACTTAATTACGTTAGCAATTACAACTGGAACGTAATTCCAGAAAGAGTTTGAAAAATGTAAGCAAGCAATGCTTATACACTGTATTATACTTAAATCTTACAACAAAATTAACATTATACGTGACGAGACACTTCATTAAAAATACTTTTTAACTAAAATAAGATCGCTATGAAATATAATTCCCCGTTTTTTGATGAGCAGAGGATTAAATTAATTTAACAAATGAGATCTTTTATTTTTTCCAAAATTCATAATAATAATTTTCGAATTCCTAGAATGGTAATTTGCAAGTTCTTTCTGTTTAAAGAATTATTATAACGTATTTATAAAAATTCTTCTCAATGTTTTTAAAAAATTAAACAATTTCGCCATTTCACTTCGGAAAAATTCAATTGCGAGATAATTACACCGGATAATTGAATTTCAATGTCAGACGCAAACTATCCATTATTAGACTGCTGACAGATCGAAGAAAACCGAATCAAGTTGAAAAAGAAAAATATTTCCACTCTCATTCATCCATTACATTCACCTAAATGTAAATTTATGCTAATGTTTGTATTTCCATTTTTATCCCCGTTTCTTCCTCTGCTCGATCGACTCACTTTTATCTCTTTCTTTCGACTAGACTCTTTTAAATTAATTAATCGTAAAAGATTTTTAAAAATTTTATCCAGTGTGAAGAAAAAAATCGTCGATTTTTTAAATATTTTAATTATTCAAAGAAAATTTTTACAATTATTCCTCGCGCTCATCCTGAAACAAACTTTTTCGATCTTCGTTTCATTGCACTACAACAAAAATTATCGATTAAAGTAAAATAATACAATTACGAAAAATTCTAATTTAAAAGAATATTAAAATAATCACAATCGGAGAAATCTCTTTTCAAATTATATCCATATCCAAATCGTGGTTTAGAAGAGAAACGTTTCAATGTAAAAGAAAATACTTTTTAAATCACACTTTTAGCTTTATCTCTCTCTCCCGGTAATAAGCTTAAAGTCTTTACGACTAGAATTCATTTTACAGCAATTTCTAAAACAAAAAGAGAGAAAGAGAGAGAATAATATCATAATTCATCGCGTAACTAGCAAAATTGCGACTTTTTGTTTCACTAAATAAACAAGAAGTTTTATGCGGCCATGGAACCAAGCAACTTATCCAATAACCATCTAGTTTTAAGTCGTTTTTATCCAAAGAGATCATCGGTTTGGATACGATATTCCCTTAAAAGAGTGTTTCGAAACTGGGTCACGCCTCTGCATATAAACATCCCCCGCGAATCTCATCAACTTCCTGGAACGTTGTCACGTCCCAATATGTAACGGTGGAAACTGGAACAACGGTGGCAAACATCGGCCGCATACTCGATTTTTGGATTCGTTTATCGTCGAAGACATTTAATGGAACGAGAAATTTTTCATTTCCACGGATCCTTTTTTTCGCCCAATTCATTCACATTTATCGATTCTCGAAATTGGGTTAATCGATGCTTTGCTCGACGATACTTTTGTTATTATACACTTGTTCCTGATAACGTCACGCATTATTTGGATATCTTTCACTTGGCCTTTACCTAAACTTTGATATCGTAATCCATTTTCACAACAAACGATTCTCACTTGTTCACTTCTCACTTGTCAATCCTATACGTACTCTGATTGCCATTCACTCAAGATTGATCATCATCCACACTGCTATGTAAGAAAAATAAATAAAATTTCCTATACTTGTATAAATGATAAACTACAATCAATAACATTGCTAGTTTTCAAATTCTATTTCGCAAAGTAAACAAACATAAATGATATATATTTACCCCTGTATAAACTTTTTCCATAAAAAGAGAAGAACTCGTATTACCAACCTCGTCCCAAAAACTTTTCTGCCAAATCAGCCAACAAAACGTCACTTCCTTTATTATTCCCGTATAAAAAACAATCATCGTCGATTCTATCGATCCAAAACCGTATCGATCGAGTTCCAACATCCTTTATTCGCCTAATTACATAACAATAGTTGCAGAGAGGGAGGGAGAGAGAGAGAGAGAATGGCGGCTGTCGTTGGTACAACGGCCTCATTAGCCTTTATCAGCGTTCGATGGCCGCAAGAAAGCCGCGATGACACAGGCATCCTCGTCGCTTCATCCCCAACCCTCATTGTGTCCCCCTCAGCGTTCCACGCCGGCCGAATAAAAAAGCAATCAAGGCTGTAGCCGAGTTATACGAGGGCGAGTCACCGCAGAAATAGGGCGGCTAATTATCCTGTTCGGCGTTAAAAATAAAACGAAGACCCACCTATGATGGAACCTGTTAATGGATCCCCCTCGCCACGGTTTCTTGCACGGTGCAACAACAACACGGTTTCCGTTACGAGCAATTAGAAACGTAATCTCACGTGATGGAGTAACAGATTGGATGAAACGAAAGACAAGGAGGACACGTGATTCAATGAATTCTTCTTTCTGGAAAAATTATATTGCGTGAAACGTCTCGTCGAATTTCAATTCGAATATTTGTGTTGTTTTAGTACAGTAAAATTATAAAGAACGAATTGAATCCTGTGGAAAATTGTAATAATTTAAAATGAAGAAGAGGGAAGGAATTATCGATCGAATGCTAATCACAATCTGTAAGAAATCTGTAGAACGATTGTTTTCGTCAATTTTCAAAACTTTCCATCTAATCGCGCTATTGAACATTGGTTAAAATCACTTTTCCAGATTATATCGAAAATCGTTTCAACAAACTTTCGAACAACTTTCGAAGATTATTAAACGGGTATAAATCGGCCAGCTATTTATAGGAAAATAATCAAACGAGGATCAAAATCGTTTTCCTTGCGAATCTCTCTGACAACAAGCGCGAAAAAGACACGATATTAGTCCTCTTGTAATCTTGAATAAGTGTTTCTTCTTAGGCGACAATAAGTCAAAAGTAATAAAAATTCAATCCTTCAGAATGATACAACTAATATATAAGAATAGATACGTTTAATTCAAGATAAATAGCTTGGTGCTCGCATTAACATCTACTGTTATCCAACTTTGTACCTAGTTTTAGTCCGATAACCAGCATTAGTCCATTCAACTATCAGAGAACGAACAGCGAAGAATCCCAAGAGCCGTATATAAACAAATTCATACATCAGATAATATTGCAGTTTATCCACTCTCTCATGCTTTGCAATATGGATTTTGTTGAACATTTGCCTGCGGTTTTACATTTATAAATCCTTTTATTTCTCTCTATTAATATTTCGTTCAACGATCCCACAGAATCCATGGTGGATAGTGGAAGACACGTGTCAGAGGTCGATCAAGCTCGACTCGTACGTTTCAAGGGTGGATTCCATCCTTTTGAAAGTTATCGCGATTTTTCGATTTTTTCCTTTTTTTTTTTTTTTTTTGAGGCGTGTTAAACGGTTTACGAACGTTTGCTCTTTGTGTCATCCACAGGTGTGCCACAGAAATAATATCGAAGCGGATCGTTTCTCTCTCTCTTTGATTTCCACAGTTTTAACCCCATCCATTTCCCTGGACACGATTCGTTGACGTTCAAAACTGAAATTGTTGGCCATCGTGAATGGAAGTGGACAAGTACAATAGAATTCCGCTTATTCGAAGCTGAGGGACGAACAGTTAACAGTTAAGTATAATCAAATTTTATGATTTTTAGAATAATTCAATCGATAAGAGTTCGTTCAAATTGATAATGAAAAATTTTTTGAGTGGATTTTGTACAACTCTCTCGTTGTTTTTTGAAAGAAGTTTCTCAGTAACAACTTAATTATCTTTTGACGATGCGTTGGTCGTGATTTTTTTCATTATTTATTTATCTAAAGATGAAGGCTTGGATGAGAGTAGCAGGGAATTTCTCTTCCTCTTCTTTTTTCTTTTCTTTCATCTTCGTTTTCTTCTTCCCTCTTCTCTTTTTCTTCTCTCTTATTTTCAGCAACATTGAATCTTTTCTAGCCTCGATATATACTCTACGAAGTGCACGATGATATTAAAAATGCTCATCACGTTAAGAGAAACAATTCAGGAAGATATTTTATTTCATCTTTGCGATTAGATTCCACGATGGTCAATCCTTTTGCGAAACAAGAGCAATGAAACGAACGTGTTACGTATTGTTGTTTTTCATTTTCGACTCTTGGGTAATGAATTAGCTACTGTTTTATATATTTTCGACAAATTAAATGGAATTATGTGGCACATTTTTTACGAAATATTTCGATCTATAACGAAAATTATATGTTAAAAATTTCACGATGCAACAAGAAATTTTGTTGAACAGTGTTTCGTTTAAATGTGATTCGACAAAGGAGTTTAATTAAATATTTCTGCACCGATGGTTTACTTTTTCCCTTCTCGCCCTTTCTTCGCTGATATTACGTAATTTTCTTCTTCCAGGCTGTTGCTCCTTCGAGACAAACAAATTGTTAGAACAAACACCTCTCGTGATATTCGTTAGAACAAATGGAGATTGACGATTGTACTTTTCTCTTTGTTTCATAAATAGTAATTTAAATTTTCTCTCGTTCTCTTTTTCAAAGCTATTTTTCAAAACCTGGTGGTTCTTTGAAATTTGAGAAATGACTTGTCCCTCTAGAAATTGTTGAAGAAAATTGTTGGTGTAATTAATTCTCTCGATTGATTTCAGTTTCTTTGATCTCACTAGAAATATATATATATATATTTCTACTTTGTTTTTTTCAAATGTTCTTGTTTTGCTTCTAATCAATATTTGTTTTTCCTTGAAAAATCGATCGCTTAACAATATTAAGATTTCTTATATTTTTGATTGCCGTTATCGAATCAATAATTAATTGATCAATTAAGATAATATTCGGCAAAATGGGTAAACAGAGCATGGAAAATTAATATTAATACTAGGAGAATTCTGAATAGCTCTCAAAATTCAAACTTCCTCGCATTCAAATGAAAAGCACGCCGAGTTTCTCTATAACTACACGCGGTTTCAAAGTTATTAAGTCGAGTAATAAGTTTATCTATCTTGCGATAGTGTAGGTTTTTAAGAGAGATATTGCTACAATCTCTATAATTTCACCTATAAAATTACGAACTCACGAAATAAGAATCGTTTGCAACATTCTCATCGAGGAATATTATAATACGAGCAAAAATTTCCCATTTTAAAAATAAAATATTTATAACAATGAATGATTAGAAGAAGAAGAAGATAAAAAATTAATCAAAGAACAAAAGTTGCCGTAATAATAATAATTCGTCAAAATTCGTTGTGTTTTTTCCCCTCTGAACGAGAAGAACTCGAACTGTTCATTGTCTAAACTTAGAGTTGCTATTAAGATTGGCCAAGGAGTGTATCGAAGTATATTGTTATAGTTGCGATCTGGAGGAAAAGTTGGTTGAAAAGTTAAGTCCCGAACTTCCATTAAACAATCATCAGGTTCACTTATGAAAAGTCTTCGAAAGCAGCAGATCCACAGGAAATTAGGACCACGTTTCGCCATCGTAAAAACTCAGGGTTTGGTACCCGCGAACGTAATTACAGTGGAGGAATTGAATGTCGTGTCCGACACAGATCGTCCATTACCACTGTTGGGAAGTTTGCCAGCCAAAGAACCAAGGGGGAGGAGAAGGGGAAAAAAAAGGGAAGAGGGAAGCTTCTCGTTCGTATGCATTTCGTATGCATTTGCGTTATCGTTTTGATGTTTTGATAAGATATGCCTAGCCACGTTGAGTTCTGCGCAATGTTATTTATATTCGTTTCACTTCGAATATAGGTCGAAGATGATTGGTAGAATTGTGATGAATTTTTTCGTCATATCGTAAGTAAGTATTCGTAGAATAATAACGAAGTGAAATCAATACTTTGTACTGTAGGATAAACATAATAACGCGTTAAATGTTTAACACGAACTGTATTATCCAAATTTTGTCGTTCTTCCCTTTTCTTTTCAATATTCTTCTTCTTCTTCTAATCGTTCATTGTTATAAATATTTTTTACACGTAACATGTTAAAGTTTAACACGAATTTTATCCAAATTTTGTCGTTCTTCCTTTTTCTTTTCAACGTGATATTCTTCTTCTTCTAATCGTTCATTGTTATAAATATTTTTTACATGTAACATGTTAAAGTTTAACACGAATTTTATCCAAATTTTGTCGTTCTTCCTTTTTCTTTTCAACGTGATATTCTTCTTCTTCTAATTGTTCATTGTTATGAATATTTTTTACACGTAACATGTTAAAGTTTAACACGAATTTTATCCAAATTTTGTCGTTCTTCCTTTTTCTTTTTAACGTAATATTCTTCTTCTTCTTCTAATTGTTCATTGTTATAAATATTTTTTACACGCAACATGTTAAAGTTTAACACGAATTTTATCCAAATTTTGTCGTTCTTCCTTTTTCTTTTCAACGTGATATTCTTCTTCTTCTTCTAATCGTTCATTGTTATAAATATTTTTTATACGTAACATGTTAAAGTTTAATATGAATTTTATCCAAATTTTGTCGTTCTTCCTTTTCCTTTTCAACGTGATATTCTTCTTCTTCTAATCGTTCATTGTTATAAATATTTTTTACACGCAACATGTTAAAGTTTAACACGAATTTTATCCAAATTTTGTCGTTCTTCCTTTTTCTTTTCAATATTCTTCTTCTTCTTCTAATCGTTCATTGTTATGAATATTTTTTACACGTAACATGTTAAAGTTTAATAGGAATTTTATCCAAATTTTTTCGTTCTTCCTTTTTCTTTTCAACGTGATATTCTTCTTCTTTTAATTGTTTATTGTTATGAATATTTTTTACACGTAACATGTTAAAGTTTAACACGAATTTTATCCAAATTTTGTCGTTCTTCCTTTTTCTTTTCAATATTCTTCTTCTTCTTCTAATCGTTCATTGTTATAAATATTTTTTAACACGAATTTTATTTAAATTTTGTCGTTCTTCCTTTTTCTTTTCAACGTGATATTCTTCTTCTTCTAATCGTTCATTATAAATATTTTTTACACGCAACATGTTAAAATTTAACACGAATTGTGTATTTGTCGTTCTTCCTTTCTTTCCAACGTGATATACTTCTTATTCTTTGGAATCGTATAATATTTAATTATAAATCACTCGATTGTTGTTATGAAATAGATCATCAATTTTTATTATATTTAAATAATTATTTTTTAAGGGACAAAATAATGAATTCGATAAAATAGTATTTCTATTATTCAAATATTAACGAAGTTCTATTATACTCCTTTAGTAAGAAATGTTTAAATTTAACGGATCCTTTATTTCTTCATCTTCTTTCTTTTTTTTTTTTGGCTTTAATCGTTCGTAGAAATTATCGTTGATATTCATTTGATATTCCTCTTTTAAAATTCTTTTCTTTCCTTCTTTTTCCTTTTAAAAAGTTAATTAATAGTTAGATCAAACATCTTTGAGGGATAACACGACTATATTTTGACCAGACTCGAAGCTAATTGCGTGCCAATATTTTTTAAAGAAAGAAAGAAATAATTTATTGCGATCGTGAAACGTGCTTAGAAACGTTTAATTTCTGAAATTAAAACAGAAATATTTATCTTATAAATTATATAAACTTTCGTATTCTTTGACTTTTGAAATTCCATCAAAAGAAAGTTTCCTATAACTAATTAGAAAACGTCAAAGAATTTGAAACTTTCATCCCTCATTTTAATTTCTTCTGAGGGAAGAATTATAATTGTATATATTCCTCTATTTAATACATAAAAAATGTTTCATCAAATAGACAATCATGCATATGATATTTACCTTTAATCTTTCAACAATCTTTCAACTTTCCATCTTCTCTCGATTTCCCTCAAAGGAACTCTCAGATGAAATTACCAAATATATACACAGAATTAACTTCTTCCTCTTGTTGTTAAAAAAAAAATAGCAAAAGTCCAAATATATATATAAATACCACCTTATTAAAATAAATTCAAAGAATGAATTTTAAGGATATAAATTTATAAGATATATTTGCATTACATAAAAAAAAAAAATCCATCTTATTCAGCTATAAATATTATCAAACGAAAACAATGGAAGCAATGAATTTAACATATTCATAAAATCGATCGCGTTATCTTAAAATTTTTGTATACATCATAGCATCGTAAGATGCATCGTAGAAGTAAGATTTATGAAAACGATGTTATAAAGTACAAAGCATCTTTGTTTCGTATTTCATAGCCGATCGATACGATATCATGTCGAATACCTTTGTAAACCGCAAGTGCTTCATTATATCTTGCCAAGATCGCCGACACAGCGGGCTTTCATCTTTGTTTGGTGACACGGGTCGAAGGATTCTTCATCTTCGACCTTCCACGTAGGTGAATGAAAGTTTTCTTTCGGGAGGGAAAGCTAATTTTTTTTGATAAATGAACGCGAAAACGTTTCAATTTTCTTTCATCGGGTTCTATAAAATATTGTTACGTGTCTGCGAATTGTGATAAAATTACAAATTATCGATTTTGTAATTTTGAGATTTGAAAATTGAAATTTTTGTTTCTTGAAATCTTTAAACTTGAAAATGTTCGAGTTCTAAAAAATTTTCGCGTTAAATTATATATAAGTATATTGGTCAAAGTTGAAATAGATAAAAATATTAATTTTGAAAATTTACGAAGAGCAGGTGAATTTAAAGATCTAAAAATTCGTCGAATGTTAAAGTTTAAGATTGATTCTCAACGAGAATGAAACATACTCATGAATGAAAATATAAATGATTTAAAATTAGAAATAGATTTAAGAGCTCGAATATTTGAATGTTCGAAAAAAGCGCGTCTAAATTTCCATACTAAATGGAATGTTGCGTACTAATATTAGAATTCCATATATATATATATGTATTGCCAATGAAATATACTCACGAACGATAAAAAATCATCAATTGGGAAAAATTTAAAAACTTGGAATTTACGAGCAGGTTATAAAAACTTGAAAGCTTGAAAAATTTGAAAATTCGCAAATATTCAAGTACCTAAATTTCCATGCTGAATGGAAACGTTCTCTATTTTTATTGGCAATGAAATGCCTCTATAGATAGAATCGAAAGCTTCAAATATACAAACACAGATAAAAAAGCTGCGAAGAAATAAAATTATTAATTCCAAAATTGAAAATAGGGAAAACAAAAAAGATTATAATATAAGATTGCAACAATGATTATCTGGTAAATCTTAATTAATTAATTTCGAAATCAATTTGAAATGGAATAAAAAAATTTTTTCCATACAACAATTACAACAAACATTCTTCGATCTGTATAATTTTAATTTCCTTTCTTTTCGAACAAGAGATCATAATTTTTTATCAATTTGTATCATAATTTCAAATTCAACGTTATATTACGATTTACCAGTGTCCTTTGCCATGCGGTCTGGACAATCATGTTTGCGGCACAACACGACAGGTGTGCAATTACCATCGAACATATACGAAATATGGATTGCGAACAGGTTGACGTTAACTCTGCGGCCCACTTTTGGCAAAACGGCCTCATACACCAGGCCAGTGTATGTTGTTACGAGAGTATTAAAGGGATAATCAGTCTGGTTAAAACGTTATGATAGAATAATATAGTAATAATACAGTAATATTGGTGCATTAGTTTAATGCGATTAAATTGCATCGTAAGACATCAATTTTGGTTCCTGTAACTATAATCATGTAAATACGTTTTCACTTCAGAGACGTGGATATTAAAAAAAAAAAAAAAAATTAGAATTCAATTTAGAATATTATGAAGAAAAAATTAAAAATCATAAGATGCAATGAAAGATTTGAAAATTTTTGGAAAAATTGCTAATTTGGAAAATCTGGAAATTAAAATAACGAAATGAAAAACTTCAAGATTTGATTGCAATATTTTCTCTCGATCACGCTTCGAATTTTAAAATCCTCGATATCACCCCCGAACGTGTTATCTTCTCGCTCATCGACACAATTTTTTTCCCCCCTCCTTTCAAAGATGATAGAGCCTTTCAAACGTCCCTCTTTAGACGTCACATCCAGTACATCGCATCCCTATCGAGTCTTCTAATCAGGATTATTAAAGTGCTGTCCTCCTAGGGACAACTTAATTTATGATTGACTCGATCGCCTTTCAAATCAACCGCCATTCAAACGGAACGTGTTTGTGATTGGCTGGTAAATCGGATAGAGGCGATAATCAAGGCAACGCGCGTTATCGTTTGTACGTGCGAAAACATGAATATCGCACATCCCGTCCGATTCCGTCCGATTCCGCCCGATTCCACCCGAATCGAATACTATATATTCAACGAAAGGAGATGGCCGGCTATGCCCCTAGGCGAATTTCAAATTCAAATAAAGCGACCGATGAGAAAATTATACGAATCTCGTTCGAAAGCTGACAGAACGATGATTGAAGGAAATTTAAGTGAGAAATTAACGTTCGTTCAGTGTTACTTTTCAAATAATTCGCGGAATAATCAGTTTTCCATCCTATTTTTCTAACGTCCTTCTTTCAATCTTGCTCTTTTTAAGGTTATATACATTCATAACATTTGGAAACTGGGCATATTATAACCTGTTATAGATTTTAGAGATTTTTCTTAAAACGAGACTTTTTTTCAGATATTGGGAATAAAGAAATCGGATATAATACTGTGGATAATTAAAAAATTGGTAAAAATTATTACCTGTTTTAAAATGTAACTAAATATAACTGTTTATTTATTTTTTCCATACAAATTAATTCGATCATCATCGATCATGACCCCCAAAGCGTCATCAACTGATTCTAATTCGGTGAACACCGACGACCTCCATGGCGGTCAACGCGTTAACACGTGACTTCCTTATACGAAAATATCGATGATATCGAAGATGTGAGTTCGCGTGTGTATTTTCGACACTTGCGTCAACGAAGAAGAAGCCACAGGGTTAAGAAATGAAGATAGAAATCGATTGGCTTTACTTAGAGGGCACGAGAAAGCGTATAATTGGATTGAATATCTTTCTCGAAAAGATTCGGGCAAAATAGAAATAATTCCCTCTTTTTTTCAAAATCAACGAAAAGTTGATGAATGAAAAAAGAAATTCTAACTAACATATATGTTAATTAACCTTTTTTTAAAAATAAAGAAATTAATTTAATCCGTATATTCCTTCTCCATAGATCCTTCTATAAATATTTCCCCTGAATCCCCTTCAAGAGGATGTATAAACTTTAAAGTAAAAACTTCAAAAGAAAAATGATTCAGTTTAGTTACTTTAGCGCAGAAAAGAAAAATCTAAAGGAGAAACAATTTCGATTCACCATTTTTTAAATATTTCAATAATATTTTAAAATTTAATCTCTCTACTATTTTTTTCATCGCTATCACTATACTTTATACCAGTTTATTATTTCTGACGCTTGGATCACGTTTATTAACGTAATTTTCAATTAATATCCAAGTTAAGCAAAGTTAAAGCAAATATATAAGAGTCGAAACGTTTTCTACACAAATATTTCCTTTGAAAACGTCTTCAAGAAGGAAAATACCGCCTCCGCCGGAGGAAAATTTCTAAAAGACCGTAGAGAGGATCGATGGTCGTGATGATATTGATTCGAGCATTTGTATCTATCTAATTCTGGATCACGGATCGAGAGTCGACCGACCCAGTAACCCAAAGCGACCGCACCGCGTCTCAACTGACTCCCCCAACTTATTTGCGCTCGTTTCATTTCGTCTCGTGGAATAAACCACGTGTGTGTCATGTGCGATGAATATACTTCGTGTAGAGGATAACGTGTACCGTGCATAATGGTTAATTCCGATTCATAAATGAAATTGAGAGATCCAATGATGAAAGGCATCTTTCCTTAAAAAAGATCGAGGAATCGGAATTTTTTCGATTTGTGAAAATTTGAATTGGATCGAATAATGGATATTACTTTCAAAAATCTACTAAAAGTTGAAATACGTGAGTAGAAAGATTGAAAAGAACGAATATTTTTATCAATGCAAATTTATAATTGATATACAATTAATTGAATATTTGTGACTCGAGTATTATTTTTTTCCTATTTTTGGAAATGATATAAAGTTGAAATATATATATATATATATAAATACAGATGTTTCGCCTCGTATATATTTCGATCGATGTAAATTTGCAATGAAATAGAAATGATTTTAGCGATTCTAGCGTATTTGATTTTATCTCTCTGAGATAAATTATTATTTATCTCAGATTAATATAATATTTTATTTCCAATAATTATTTAATCTCTCTGAGAAAAAAATCGATCTAAGAGAGACTTTTGAATTTAACTTGAAACGAAATGTTGAATATTTATCGATAATTATTGTAAAAAAAAGAAATAACAATTAACATCGCGTAAGACAATGAAATACATTTTTCTTTTAAATTTTCAATTTTCAATTGTTAAATATTTTCAATAAAATCGATTATCGCGGGATAATTAACGCTTTAATACAAGATCAGAACTGATATTATCGTTTCATGGCTATTACCATAGGCAGTATCCCAGGTACAATTCTTCGTTATACGGATTAATTAGTAACTGTCGGTTATTAAACGTTTGCGCGAATCAATATGTCGATTACGCTCGTACAACACCTTTTGGAGGAAACGTTAATATCGTAATTTCAGCCCGTTTTCCGCCTAAATAATATAATAATAATATTACTCGTGAAACGCAATTTATTCGAGGTGAACGAAATCGTCGGTAATCTCCGCCAAAACTCACAATACTCTTATTATATATCTCGCAATCATCAACACGTCCAATGGAATGGAAGGGGGAGGAGAACTTTACGCTTCGTTAGCCCATTCTGAAATATTCCCTATAAATCACCACCGACTCCCTATAGAGAATTCGTCGAGGAAAAATTCGAATTTCCATTTTCCGCTCGAGCGATTCCCGTTGTTCCTGCAAAAGAGCAACAAAGAAAAACAAAGTCGATTGAATCGTAGGAGCTTCGAAAACACCCCCGTCGAGTATTCATAAACCGGAAACAGGGCTTGGGTTTAGACTATGGACTATTTTTCAAAAAGAAAAAATACACACGAGAAGGAAAAATTCTTCCATCATCCACAAACGATAATGTTTGTTATTGATTGGATCAGTTGGAAGTCTCGCTGTCGCTAGCAGTCACTGTATAATCGATATGACATCCCCCTGAAACCTGGCAATTAAACCTTTCGTCATCTATATCCGTTTCTCCGCTTCCAAAATTCTATGCTGTTTAAATATTTTTCCAAAGATCGTCTCTTACGATAGAATTAAAGGTAAAAATGAACTCGTGAAGAAAATTGCCATTCGAATTTGTTAAAAAAAAAAGTGAAAAATTGTCACTGATTGCACGTCCAATCTAATAAAAAATTTGAAGTTCCAGGTACAGTGGAGAATATTTATTAATTTAATAAATTAATTGTAAAAAGATGATTACCTTATTTTGAAATAAAAGTAACATGATAATAAATATGGCATTCGTCATAGAATTCGTCTTCAATGATAAAAATCTCGAGGATTCATCGAGGATTCTCGCTAGGAAGAAATTTTCTCGCTATTTTGTCTTCTTCAAAAATATGTAAATAAATTCATAGGCGAAACTTCGTCCCGTTGAATTTCTCCAACGATGCTACTCGTTTCTCCACTCTCGGCCATCATCGAAAACTTACAAAAATATTCTTCTTGGTTCTCGGTTTCGTTCGAGAATCAGCCTCGTTTCCATATTAATACGAGTAAATCTTCCACCAAACATGCTGGGACTCCAGCCCAATCTCTTGAACGAGATACGTGCTTTGGATACGTCCCTTGGATTCCTCCTCGATAAAACTATGATATGGCCGGTCCATTTACCCTTTAAAACCGTCCACGATTTGTACGATTTGTGCTTTTACACACATCGTGATCCCGACCAATATAAACAATGTCACCGAATTCGATAGATGTCGAAGAAGAGATAGGATTTCGGTTCGTGACTCGGGTATAAAAATTTCAATACCGGTTCAAGAGGAATACGTTGGCTATCAATAAACTATAAAATATAAAATCGTCATATCTTCGTACAAATATTCGAACATTCTTTTACATTCTTTCGATCGCAAGAAGAAAAAAAAGATATTCCAACTTGAAAAAAAAAAAAAAAAAGAAATTCTTCCACAAGGATCCACTCTTTCCAAAATCCACCGAAAATTCCACCGAAAATAATTCCTCGAACGAACTAAAGCTTTTTTTCAAAAACTTCTACGAAAACGTTTTACATTTTTTGAAAAAAAAAAGAATCCATAAAATTGTCCCGAAACGGTAGAAATTTCGATTCGAATCTCGGCGCACGGCCTCGAGGGAGATTTGCCGGTCTTTGAGGGAAACGGCGCATGGTAAATGAGGTACGAGAATAAGGGGTCGAATTTCCGGGGGCGGAAAAGGCACGCGGCCTCCGGGCCTCGTCCTCGAGAGGTCTCGCGATTTCCAACCTCGTTTCCTCCTCCTCCTCCTCCTCCTCCTCCCTTTGCTAGCTCGTGTAATTCGTTGTTTGCCCGCACAAAGCGGCGGAAGATGGCCGATTTCGGCTCCGCTCCGCCTAAACTTGGCCCGTTCGCACGACACAAAGCGAATTTGTCCCTAACAGTTTTCCAACTTTTGCAACTGTTGTTCAACCGCTATAACCACGGAGCTTATTTACCTCGTGTTTTCCTCGGTCATTTGTGAGACGGGGGATGATTATTTTTCTTTCTTTTTCCTCTTGGAAATCCATTATTTGATTATCTTCATTTTAATTCAATTAAAAGAAATTTGTTCAGGTGAGATGTATTATTTTTTTGGGGGATTCTTGAAGATTTTAGATGAAGAATGAAGATTTTATATTTTATTCTATTCTATTTCAAATTAGAATGTTTCATTCAGCGATGATAAGTTTAAAAGGAAGAAAGATAGGAATTTAGTTTGGTTAGTTTGGTTCTTTCACTTGGAATTTTCTAATCTACCTCTTCTCTCTTCGTCCCTTTCAATTTTTTATTTGTTTCGTTAAACATTTAAATTGCAAAAGTTTCGCGCCGCATCGTCGTCAATTCAGACCGGTTTACACGGACGGAATAATTTCGAGCCCGTTTCCGAGAAAAGAAAACAGCACGTGGCCAATTTTTTTTCAATTGGATTTCGAGAATTCGCAGGGAAATGAGCGAAAATAAAATGCGGAAATGAATCGCGAACGCGTTTAAAAAAGTGATTTTCTGGACAGTCTGGAACAGTCCTCCCCCCCCGATTCCAATCGATTTCGAATAAATATCCGTGCGGATTTGCCACGTGCACTTGTTTTCTTCTCCTCGAATCGAGTCGTCCACGAAAGTTTGCCGACAACAAATCCACTTGGATCGAGCATTTTTTCGCGTTTTACCGTATCGAAACTTGTATCGAATATTCAAAACGATAATTGAGAATTGGTGTTAAATGAAAAACGATACGAAATGTAAAGAATATATTATACTTTTTTATCGTTATTATTAATTCTCGAGTCACTCGTGTTTGTTACTCTTAATACGAAAGTAAGAAGAAGAAAAAAAAGAAGACGTGCAAACAGAGGAATTTTAAAACACGAAGATCGAGGAGAAACGGAAAGTTTGAAGAGAAACAAATAGAAAGAGAAAAATCTAGATTGAAGAAAGTGCAAAAAGTAAGATCTTGGGTAACGAACGGAAAAAGAAAGAAAGTTGAAAAATTGAAGAGGAAGGAAGAAAGAAAGAAAGAAAGAAAGAACGAGGACAGATGAATGTGACGAATAAAAGAATAAATTTAAAAAAAACGTGAATAAAAATCGTGTAACAGCAAATGAGTGTAAGAAACAGAATGAATCGTGGAATGGAAAAAGAAAAAAAAAACGATGAAACTAAAAGTCGAAAGGAAAATTCAAATATAAAAGAATATGGATAAAATAAATAAATGCAGTAAAAATGAAGAATATAAACGTTTAAAAATTAGACAGGAAGAGAAATGGGCTCGTTGTCGAAGAAAACGAATCGAGGAGGAGGGGGAGTCAGTCGTAAGCTCGAGACGTTTAAATATGGCGGGCAAAAAATTCCACGGAGGCTCGTCGATCCAACGTACGTCCCTTTGGGAACGATAAATATCGCGTGGCTAAAAACCGTCCGATTTATCAGTCGCCGCTGCTTCTGCGTCCATTTAACGACAACGAAACACGACAATTTCACGCGTTATAAATTTCAACTTGGACGAGTACTCTCGCGATTTAATCAGAGGAGAGAGAAATGGGGGGAAGGAACATTTTTACGTACGCATTCTCTTCGTTTTTGTATTTTTTCATCATCTCTCTCTCTCTCTCTTTCTCTCTTTTTGTCTTTCTTTCCGTCTCTCTTTTATATGACACTTGTTAGAGCAGAGAACCGATCAAAAACAGTCCAACGTGGCGTTAAAACGAACCAATTTTTCAGTTTTCAATTGAAACGTTTAATTCTTTTATATTCCAGAATCATTTTTTCCTTCTTATAGATAAGTGTTAGAATTAGCTCCAATATTTTTTTCCCCGTGAAAAGTGAAATAGCTCATTATCTTTCGCCTCGACGAATCCATCTTAATTGGAACGAAAGCGAATAAAGATTCGAAGGTAAAAAAAAAAAAAAAAANNNNAAAAAAAAAAAAAATCTCAAGCGTTCGAATAATCATCGTGGAGATTGTTCCTCTATGAAACGAATCGTTAGGTGTTAAACCAGAGGAGTAGAAATGGTTGTGATTAAACAAACCATGTGCGCAAACCAAGAGGAACCGCGATGTGGTGGTAGACACATGAGTATTCATTCAGGTTGTTTGATAACGGCTGATTGGCGACAACTTGGTGCTGATTACAGTTAGGATAGGGTTATCAGGCTCGTTAGAGATGGCCCTCACAAACGATATCGCGGGCCACAGTCTGAAATTCGAGTAAATATTAGCTCGATAAATACGATTCGAATTTTTTCCCCTCCAAGAGTGTGAAAAATGGATCGATTTTTAGAAACTAGGTTGAATCGAGCGAATAATGTGCTTCGTTTATTTAAAAAAACGTGTATTTAAGATCGAATAGCATCATTGGAATAGAAATATCATTGGAAGAAAATTCGATGCAATTTAAAATTGCGTAAAAATCGATCCAATCATAGTTATTTATTTTCCTTTCGTTCAATAACTTTTATGTCAGCGCGAATGATGTAAATAAAACGCGTGAATTGTCAGACATAACATAAATTGAATTTGAAGACGTCTCGAGGTGGGGGATGCGACAAGATAAATCTATGCTACTTGAATGTAGTACAACCGATCAGCCAAGCAGCAAATATTGATGCATCAGTTTATTGAACGTTGTTACATCTGTTACGTAGAGATTACAGTTTCGAGACCTTCTCTGTTTAGTAGAGAATCCCTGTTATACATCTAATTCGATATTTCCCTGATAATTTAATATAATTACGTAAATTTAAAATTCAAATTTGCTTGACTAAAAATCTTCGCGAGTTTTTCTCATTTAAAAATTTTTCTCAAGAATTTTTCGTAAATAGATCTATTTTACGAATTTTGTTTCAATTAAAATTACAATTCCTTGATAATTTATTTCCTTAATAATTTAATATAATTAAATCTAATGCTAAAATTCAAATTTGTTCGACTAAAAATTTTCGCGAGTTTTTCTCATTTAAAAATTTTTCTCAAGACGAATTCTTTGTAGATCTATCTTCTTACGAATTTTGTTTCAATTAGAATTACAATTCCTTGATAATACAATTCCTTGATAATTTATTTCCTTAATAATTTAATATAATTAAATCTAATGCTAAAATTCAAATTTGATCGACTAAAAATCTTCGCAAGTTTTTCTTATTTAAAAATTTTTCTCAAGAATTTTTCGTAGTTAGATCTATCTTACGAATTTTGTTTCAATTAG
This sequence comes from Apis laboriosa, assembly GCF_014066325.1. Classification (NCBI taxonomy): domain Eukaryota; kingdom Metazoa; phylum Arthropoda; class Insecta; order Hymenoptera; family Apidae; genus Apis; species Apis laboriosa. The sequence goes on along the minus strand of NW_025223292.1, from coordinate 1,736,147 downwards.
AATTACAATTACTTGATAATTTATTTCCTTAATAATTTAATATAATTAAATCTAATGCTAAAATTCAAATTTGCTCGACTAAAAATTTTCGCGAGTTTTTCTCATTTAAAAATTTTTCTCAAGACGAATTCTTCGTAGATCTATCTTCTTACGAATTTTGTTTCAATTAGAATTACAATTCATTTCAATTAGAATTACAATTCAATTCAATAATATTCTTTTCGATTGGATGGAAGAAAAATTTACGAAGCGAATCAAAACCCCCTAACATCGTAAAAAACCTTCACGTACATCGAAAAATCCAAGAATTTTACAGAACTTTTACTTACTGTATAAATAAAATTGAAGCTGGTGCTCCAAGAAGATCGATTTATCGATTGGAAGAATCACGTGTACCAAGGATGGCAGTATACCAAGAGGAAGTATTTTACGGGTGTTTTACCCGTAATTCGGTATCAGTTTTGGTAGTTTACTCCAGAACCAAATTACGCGTAAAGCACGTGTAAAATACTTCCATCGTCCCGGTAATACCGGTCTAAGTGCACGTCAGTTTCGTAACCACGATTTGCAGCATGAACGAGGCGCATTCAGGATGCAACTCGAGGCACGATTGCAGGCGCGATTTGGCCACCGCTATTTCCGTTTCATCAACAACTTTCGTCCTCATTACCGATCGAGCTTCCACGTTATCCACGTGATACCGGTTTTTAAAATCGTTTCGTGAATACCGGCTGGGGACATTTACATTTTTGACAGTGGCAACTGACGCGATGGAATATTTCCAAGAGGAGGTAATGGGCCGTAAGGAAGCGCGTATAACTTTTTTGCGAAAATTCCTTCCGTTCGATCTCCTCCGCAGGGAGATCGATGGTAATGATGCAAATTTCCCTAGGAAGCTATTTCGGATCGAGACGAGGATGGAGAACTATGCACGTTTTTTTCTTCCCTATCAAATTCTTCTTACGAGTAACGTTAGAAATTGGAAAATTGAAGACTTTTCTTATTGATATTGAGGATATTGAACGTAATTTGTAGACCATTGTTTTTGTGAGAGATGATTTTATCAACGTTATGTAAGAAATTTTAAAATAAAACTCGATGCAAGAAACGTTTATATATTAAAATAGCCGAAAATCAAAATTCATGAGATCAACGTGGCATAAGAGGATAGGTTTGTGAAGAGATTCGTTCAAAAATTAAAGAATTCTAAAAAATATCCAAAGAAAAGACAAATGTTCCTAGAAAAAAGTCCCTATTATTCTCTCGTTATTCAAACAATGAACGGTAACAAACAAGAAAAAACAAGTTAAATTATCGAAAGACTAGAATCGTGGTTGAAGAAGCCCTTGAAGGAACGATAAAAATTCGACAATCGTAAATCCCACGATCGTTTCTTTATTCATGGTTACAGGGGAATAGAATGAGCGCCTCGCCTTTTTTTAACGTCCATACAACCGATATGAAAGAAAATTGGGGGAAAAAAGAGGATGAAAAGGAGGGCGAAATTCGATCAAGCTTCAAGTTCGTGGACGAAAGACGGATGAAAGAGGCGGACGATAAAGGGAGGGAATCGATACAAAAGAAACGATTCTTCAATCAGATGCGTTTTCAGCCGTGATTTCTTCTTTACGTCTGGCGTTTATTGGCCAAGCTCAAAATTGTCAGGTCTCTTGGGAATACAATGGCTCTTTGTTCGAAAAAAGATGGAAAGAAATTAATAAAGGTAATCCTGTTTTCCATCCAGTTTCTTTCGAGACTTCAACATGGATTCGTCGCTTTTATCGTTCCATCGCGGTGGATGAATTGTCGCAGGAACAATAAGGTGGTATTTTCTTCGAAGCGATGAATCGATTAAATCTCCATAGATATTTTAAAAATTTTGATATTTTTAAAATTCGTCTCTTTTGAATGTCATCCTTTTGAACGAAAATTTTAAAATATTCTTATTTTTCCTACGTAATTTTATGAATCACTTCGAGAAGGATCGAACCCTATAAAAAAAAAAAAAAAGAAAGAGAGAAGAAAAAACCTCACCTCCACTTTGAATTCGAACCGAGCTCTAGAAAAAAATTTATCTTCGATCAAGATAAAAACGTCCGTCCACTATCAAAGTATCTGTACACTAGTAGCCGTATCCATCCTCAAGGAATGAGATTAAAGGGAACATTGCCAGTCGAATGGAATTCGTCTTTTTTTTAACTTGGAACGTCACAGCGAGAAAGGAAAAAGCGGAAGAGTCGATCGAGGATTTTCGAGAAGCGGCATGCGCGCCTCGAACGAGAAGAACGAAGAAAAATTGGCGAGCGTGAAAGAGGAAAAGAGAGAGAAAGAGAGAGAGAGAGAAAGAGAGAGAGAGAGAGAGAGAGAAAGAGAGAAAAGGGTGGAGGAACTGCGCACACATTGGAGGCATATCGTAGAACAGAGAGAGGATCAGAAGGAAGGAGTCGGGGGTGTCGGTGGCTTCCAATCGAATCCCCCTTTTCCGTCACCGAGGAAATTCTCTGATGTCGGAGAGGGGGAGGGAGGGACAGATTGGAGGCGAGTCGAATGCGATCAAAATGAGAGTAACACAAGCGATCCGTGAATGTCGCGACGTGACGTGAAAGGGTGGAAGGGATGAAAGTTTCATGAAATTCAAACTTTAGAATATAAGGGGTTGGGAGAAAATTTATTCGAGGTCGAATTCGAATTAATCTCGCCGAGTATCCTTGTCCCGAGTTGTTTCGATTAAGAAAATTAAGAAAATTCGCTGACATTTGTAATTTAATTTGATTTTGATTCCCTTCGTTTATCTTTCTCGCGGGATAAAACAAGCGTATACGTGTAACGTGTACGTTTCTTATATTTTTTTACAGATGTGTAATGTATTTTGAACAACAAACTTAAATTATAATTTAAACGAAAAGAAATTAAAATATTCTATTCGTATAATATTCTTATATTCGCACGTAAGTATATATATATAAAAGTGCGACTAGTTTCTCGTACGTTTATATGTAAACTGAGTCGTGATCGCTGTTTCGATTCTGTTTTGTTTAATTCCCCTTCCCCTAAACCGGCGCGCGACGCGACATTGCGAGCTCAGTACAACAAAGGCATCGGCACGGTATACATCTATACGTATGTAGTTTATTCGTATTTCTTTTATTAACATATATAATATTCTTTATTAATATAATATAATATAAATAATATAAATAAAATTCAATTATTTATATAATTATATTATATTATTTATATTACTCAATTATATAATTATTTAAATAATATAAATTGCAATATATAATTACATAAATAATATAACAAGTTTATTGCTATTTTCTTTATTATATAATTTATTATATATAATATATATAATATTCTTTATTAATATAAAGAATATAATATGAATAATATATAATTATATTATATTGTTTATATTATTCAATTATATAATTATTTAAATAATATAAATTGCAATATACAATTATATAAATAATATAACAAGTTTATTGCTATTTTCTTTATTATATAATTTATTATATATAATACATATAATATTCTTTATTAATATAAAGAATATAATATGTATAATATATAATGTATATAATATAGTATAAATAATAATATAATATAAATAATATAAAAAAATTCAATTATCAAAATCATTATTAAATTCTCATTTTTCATTTTTTTCATATTTTATATTTTTTAAAAATTTAAATAACAATCAACAAATTTTCTTAAAATATAGTATTATCTATATCCACAAGTATTTCTCATAAAATAATATAATATAATAATAACAATTCTTTCTTATTATGTATTCTTTATTTTAATCGAGACATTTGTTGAATGAGAAATACGAATAAAAAATAAATAAAAATTACAATTTTTTTTGTGTTGAATTGTTGAATAAATTTGTATATTATATATTATATATTTATTATATTATTATATTATTATATATTATATATATATATTATATATTATATTATATATTTATTATTATATTATTATATATTATATATTATTATATATTTACTTTTTTACTATTATATATTATAGCTTTACTAATTTTTAATTTTTCAAAAATTTAATAAAAAAAAATAGAAATTAACGTATCTCCAATATCAGCAACAACGAAAATAATTATTTCACGATCAATCTAATCCTCTCCTCGTCAAACCCAATCTAAAAAACAAATCAATCTCCCTCTCCCCTCTCCCTTTCCAAAACCACAAATTAAGCCACGTTTTAAACGAAAACTCGAAACTCGATCCGAAAAGCGGTACGAAATCCCAGGACAAACGACGAATTACGGGGGTCCCATATATGTATATACGCACACGAACGGGGTAGTAAAGGGTAAAATGGGAAAAACCATCCCTTTCGAAATTGCTTCTTCTCGATCCTATCCCAAGGTTAAACGCGATCGCGAGGCTTTCGAGATCTTTTCTTCTCTTCTTTTCCTTTTTCTCTCCTTTACTCGTTGATCGATCGATATTGGAAGAACTTGGAAAACTGCCTGCTCCACGGTTTTCTGCCACCTTCCTCGCTAGCACGAACAAGACAACCCCCTCGTAGTTTCACCCTCGAACTCGAGGTCGTTGTTCGTTGTTCGCGAGACGCTTGTTAAGTCGTCGAGTGGAGATGTACCGCTGTTTAAACGGCTCTTTATAGAGTGTATACAAAGGCGAAAGTTTGCGTGACAATTAGAGGCCTTATGAGGCCACGGTTTGTTAGAATTCGCGGTGGAATCGTGCTCAAGAAGCGCGTTTTTCTCACAGGAGAATCTGTGCTCTTATGTTTTTAACGATATTTTTTGAGAGACTTTTCTTTTGGGACTTTTCTTTTAGGGTTTCCAGAAGTTAATTGACCCTGTAAAGTTCGTGTATATATATATATATATATATATATATATTTTAAGGATTCAAATTTTATTCAAATAGAAAATTATCTAAGGAAAATATAGTAGGGAAAATAATTGAAAATTTCTTCAACTTATTTTGTTTCAATTTATGATAGTTTTTAAAGATTGAAAATTTTTTTACTGAAAATCATTTCAAAAGAATGAAATCAATTCTCGAAGTTTTAGAATTTGTATATATTTTATAATTACGTTTGATATTCTTTGATATAATTTTATATAGAATGTCTATAAATCAAAAGATAGAAAATAATATAATTTATTATGATATTTTTATAATTAAGAAATTGAAAAAGTTGCCATCAGTTACAATTAAAGTTTGAAGGAATTTTTAATGAAATCTTTGGATTGGATTAGGACAAGTTAATTTATTCGAACTTGAGAATTAAATAAGTTTGTTTAATTAGAATTAATTAGAATACTGAAGTAGAATTCCATTTACTTTAGAAGTTCACTTATCCGAATCTATTAATTAAAATTTATAAAATAATTCATCGATATTACTATTGTGTGAATTTTAATTAAATAATAGGATATCGTAGAATATATTGAAAAATAGAATAGTTTTAGTTTCTTTTGAGAAAAACTTTCTTTATAGAAATAGAATAATATGTTTCGAACGGAAACTTTAGATGTCTGCAGTACAAGTTTGCAAGTCTCTTCAATTTTTTGTCCAAGTTAGATTTGTGAATTAATGCAAGTTGCTCAAATTTATGGACGAAGTTGGCATGAAAGATTGCTGTTCCAAAGAAGTTTGCTTCTTCGTGGCATCTGTTTGCCAAATTTAGTGAATCTTTTTTCTTCGATTCTATTTCCGATTTAGAAACGATGACCAAATTCCAAAACATAACAAAAATCATTATTAAATTTTCATTCCATATATTTTTCGTTTTTTAAAAATCCAAATCTATATCCACACAAATATTTCTTGTAAAATAATAACAACTTTCAATCTTTCCTAACCCCGAGCAATAAATTAAGCTCAGAACCATCTGCCCATAATTCATGCTTCTTCGCGTTATTTCACGTAATTCGCAATTTCCTATAAATAACAATTTAAAACTTCAACCGGCCATTTAAGATCCTAATTGGACAGCGCCTTAACGAGGTGTCGCATCGTTTAAATCAGTAATAAAAAATATCAATAAATCGAACGAAAGGGTGATAAGTAGATTATAGATTATCTGATGTAGCTAAAATTCATTCTACCATTAATGTACAGAAAATGTATCATAATATATAAAAACATAACATGCTAAATTATTCTCTTGTGTATTTTATATTACAAAAGCAAACCACTGTTCACGCAATAACAAATGAGATTTCGATTTTTCACATAAAAATTGTAAGAAGAAACTAACAATTTTATCAACAAAACCTACTTAGGAAATAGAGAAAATCATGCCATTGAAATTGCTTTTTGTTTTATCCCGATATCTCAATCGGTTGCCGAGATATAAGCACTCAAAGGTAGAGCGGATATTATAAATGGATTCGCGACCTACTGACCTACATTTTTTCCTGGAAATGTGTACTACGTTTTTCTAAGAATCGTCTGTCACTTGTCTGGAGTTTGGGATAGGTCAGTGAGACGAGAAGCGAGCGAGAGGTCCGAGTAAGCGACGAAGACGGAGATGGTAAACAATTAAAAATTACCCTTTTCTTTACACGACGATATCTCGGCAACCAAAAATCGTATCGAGATAAATGAAAAAGCGTTTTAAAGGGCAAGGACCCGCGCTTCCAATGATCTTTCGTTCGTTGACCGGAAGTTATTATCTTCGAAGTTATAGCGGTTCAAAGTTTCCCTAATTTTAATAGAGTTTAATAGGGTTTACGGTGAATGATTAAAAATTACCTTTTCTTTACACGACGATATCTCTGAAACCGGAAGTCGTATCGACATAAATGAAAAAATATTTTAAAGAGGAAGGTTTCGCGATTTTAATGATCGTTTACTTTTTGGCCGAAAATTATTATCTTCGTAGTTATAGCGATTCAAATTTTTCCTAATTTTAATAGAGTTCTAAAATAAATTACGCAATAAATATGTTTGTTTCTGGAAGAATATTTTAATATTTTTATTTCTAGAAGTTTAATTATATTAATTCTACTATTTTTTATTTAGCCAAACGTTGTATATTTATGTCATTTATGTGAAATATATGTAAAAATATATATTATATAAAAATCTATATAGGACAATTATTATAGGACGAATATAATCAAAATGATTTTCTGGTTTTTTATCGACGAAAAGTGAATCGGAGAAGGCGACGAGGCCTTCAAAACCAGACTTTGATATATCGCGATGAAAATGTGGCTTTCAATAGAAAGGAAAATACAATTATCGACCAATCAATGTGGCCAACCATCGTGGACCAATCGAATTCCTGTTTTCCATCTTAGTTTGAGTCGATATGACCAATAAATTCTTAGAGAACAAAGATCGATGGAAATAATCATATTATCGTATTATCAAAATTAATAATGGAAATTCGATAACTTGGAAACTTGAAACATTATAGGAATTCAAACGAGAATGATAATACAATATTCCATTTCTTGGAGAGAATAACTTTGAGGAAAATAACAATGGATGTTTCGATAATTCAAAAAGTTCGAAGAAAATTCGAAACAATGCAGAAATTTAATTTAAATTGCAATGATAAAAGAAGTATCTGAGTTACATAAATGATTGCTTATCTTAAGAAAAAAAACGTAATTATTACAGGAAAACAAAAAAAAGAAGAAAAAAAATATAGAAAACTATATACATATATTTAATAATCTCTCTGTTTGACCAACTTATTACTGCTTGTTCCAGTTTTAATAAAACCGTTTCACCAACCGTTAACAGAGACCTTTTTATCCTAGTATTATCCAGAAACTCAACATATTAAAACCCCTCCTACACAGACATTTCTAAATTAAAATTCACGTTCTAGAAATCAATTCACCAACAACCAGTTTAATCGAAAATCGAAAATTTTTTTCCAATGACAATTATTAATGCACGTGAAAATTTGGAAAATTTGAGAAATGAAACAAAACAATTTTAATCGTGGAAAATCACGAGCAATTCTCGATCCTTTTCGTTTTTTTATTTTTATCGAAAATAAAAGAGAAAGAAAGAGAAAGGAAAGGACGAGAAAAATGCAGAAATAAGTAGAAAAAAAAAACTTAGAAATATTTTCTTTTTCATCTCGTTTTACATCGAACATGCACTTGAAACATATCGACTCGAAACCGTATGATACGCGAAACGATTATTTCTATTTCGTTTCGAAATATCGTTCACGTTTCTAACACATCCGATATAATCTGCATGTATATTTTTTTTCTCTCTCTCTCTCTCTCGTTTTTTTAATTTCGACGAGAAATCTACGAGGTTCGAGTAATAAAACACGTTAATCCAAAGTCAAACGGATTTTATTTTAACACTTAACTAATGTCAAATGAAATTTAACGTCTATTTGATAAGGGATCGTTTAAAGATTTATGCAGCACGAATTTATTTCTCGTTTATATAATGAAAATTGTTAAATGTATTAATAATATTATATTGCAATGAAAAAAAGGTGGAAAAAAATATGAATTTTCTCCGAGATTTATTAATGGATTAATAATTAATCATAAAAATATCTGATTATCTCAAAGACTTATAATAATGCACGAATAAATCTAATTTTCAAATAAAATTATTCTACATAGTCCAAGTCAATCAATAAACTACCTCTTGATATATATCAAAATTGTACAAAACCTTTTAACATGTAAAAGATTTATCCAAACTAAGCTTTTGTTCCTGTTAATAATACATGCAAATAATATATATATATATATAACACGAAACTCAAATAGAAGTGGATTGCAGCAAGTATGCACAATGTTTATAAGTGATTTAATGAGCCTTAAGGCTTACCTAACAAGACCCATGTCTTAGCTGCCAAGATCAGAGAATATAATTAATATATGAGAGAGCTTGGGCAAAGACCTTTCAGAAATTGTATTTTAATGTAATTTCGCCCATTTGAAATTTCCCAAGAAATTTGTTACAACCAGAAGAGAATATAGAGTTCCTGAAAACTGTCTCTTTAATCACAGAGAAGAACAAGACTCACTCACAGAAATTACTTCCCTACTCAAAAATGATAGAAAAGAATCTTATTATTAAAAAAAAACAATATCCATTCTCCATCCCTTCCACACACAAATCTGAAACAAAGAAAAACTGGATTACACCACAAAGTTCCATCACACGCCACACAACGCGAATAAGAGAAAATAAAAATCGAAAACGGCTCTTTTGATTCGTCGATGGAAAGGGTATAAAAAAAAAGAGAGAGAGAGAGAGAGAGAAACTCGATCCATTCCCGAGTCGAGAACGAAAGAAAACACGATGAGTCACGATGAGTACAAAGGAGAGCGAAGCGTGGACTTTCCCCAGTCATAGGAGACCGCCAATCTAATTTATATTTCATACAACTCGGTGCAACGATTCCATCCACAACCTTTTCCTACCCCTCCTCTATTCTACCCCCTCTCCACCTCGTGGATATTCGCCTCTTCCTTTATCCCATTCCCAGCCATTCTCTGTGTACACGTCGGTGAAGCGTGGCCGGCGATAAATAGCCGGGGCCACCGGTGCAATTACGGCGAGAAGCGAGATGAGGAGGAGGAGGAGGAGGAGGAGGAAGGCGGAAAGAACGAGCAAGGGGTGGCTTTATTACCCCGAAGAAAATTTCGTCCTCCTCGAGATTGTTGAGTTATCGTCGTTTGGCCAATGTTGCACTTGTTAACCCGTATAATCGTAAAAAGAAAAAAAAAATGGCGACAAAGAGGGAGTTTGGAACGCTTCGATTCCGATCTTTTCGCTTTTCTTTGAAACGTAGGAAAAACGAACCCCTCCTCCTTTTTTTCTTGTTTGTTAAGAGAAAATAAAGATGGATTTCTGGATTTCGAGAGAGGGATTTTTGCAATGTTATTTGGAATTTGGAAAATATGACAATAATGATTTAAATGAACAACAAGTGGATATTCTTTTTTTTCATTGATCTATTCAAAATATATAATTTTCAATGAGATATATTTTAATCGTAACAGGTATAATTTCATAATATCTGTATCATCACGATCGTGATTACCTGATATCTAAATTTCTAATAGCAAAAGTGCAATTCTCTACGATTATTTTTGAACGTAATGGGCGTTCAAAGAGAAATTTTCTCTAATAATTTGGGTGGCACGAGGGTATTATTATATCATTGAATAGATAAAGGGAAGAGAAGAGATAAAAGAAAGACGAACCGAGCTCATCAGTTAGACTTCCTTTTCAACGTGATTCTCCGATGGTAAAATTAGGGAGCCGAAGATAGAATTTTCATCGAGCAAATAACGAAGATTTTCTTTGACTCGTTTCTCTTATAAAAAAAAAAAAAAAAGAAAAAGAAAAAGAAGAAGAAGAAGGAAGAAAAAAAAACTAAAGTAACAAGAATTTAAATCCATTGCCACATAACCAAATATTTTACTCCAATATTTTTTATTGAAATTTCAATTTTCTTCGATTCTCTAGAACGAAGAAACATATGAAATTGTGTTTGCGGATAAATGCACGCGAGATTTCATCGGGAACTTTGTTTACTCGTAGATTATAGGGCAAAGTTCAACGAGCATCGCAGCGTTCATCGTCGTTCGATCAGTGGTTGTTGTAAACTGAGGAATAAACTTTTTTTATTTTTCTGTTGAAAAGTGAAATTTCCTTTCCTCCAAAAGAAACACATATCACGATGCAATATATATTTTAGATTTTTAGATCGATAACTCTTCCTCTTATTTTTTCTACCAATTGAAATTAAATAGTCCCTTTTTTTTCGAAGTGGAAATAAATTTTGTACGACTTTGAGAAAACGAAAGGATATTTATTATATAAATTATGTATTGCGGTATTTTGTAAAAATGGAAGAATGAAAGATGGAAAACGATCGATAAATCGAATAACAATGGCGAACAATGCTGATCGAGTAATTGTAATTGCGTTATATTAAACAGACTTTATCGAACAATTCGAATTCAATTAATTTCGACGTAACTTAGGGATGCGTCCCTCTAATTAATTTGCAGCAGAATCGGGATCAACCGCATTCGCTTAAATTTGCATCTCGGGCGCATAATTTTTCTTATAATTGCGCCGACCGAAATAACTGAATTTCGAAATAAAAAATCTCACTCGACAGACAAATATGTTGTATGCGTGCAGACAAAATATTTTTACAAGGAGGGAGGGAGGGGGAGGGGGAGAAATAAAAAATAACAAAGCGAAATTAAAAAAAGAGAAAGAAAAATAGAAAAGTGAAATTGAAAAAATACTATCACAGTGAAGATGAAAAAAGAAGAGGGAAAAAAAAAAGGGAGAAAAATATCAAAACGAAATTAAAAAAAATAAGGAAAAAATTGTGAAATGAAAACAAAACCGATTAAGACAAAGATAAAGAAATGAGATAGTAAATTATTTTAATCAACTTTCTATCGCATGTTCAACGTTTATTTATTATTAATCATCTTATTCTTCGTTTTAGATTAAATCCAAATTTTAAAATTGATCTCTGATTCGTTCAAGGATTTACCATTCTATCTTCCTCTTCTTCCCATCTTTTCGTAATTGTCATATCCGATATCTGACGTAATTATTGTTGTCACAGTTTTCTTACGATTATGCAAATATGTTTCAATGTTTCTCTTGTTGAATCAATCAACCATAGATCGATCAATTAGCGTGAAAGAGAATTTTCCTCGATAAACTTGGTACAAAAAAAAACTTTATTCTTCTTTCTCATATTACACTCTACGCGTGTACATTAATATTTTATTATGATAATCGAAAGATTTATTCGTTCCAAGTAAACAAATGGACGTATTAAAATATTCCTCTCGCGTAAAAATTTCAAATCGCTTGAAGAATTTATTTTATTTACCTTATGGAAAATTTGTTGCTCGATTATACGTGCAATCGTGCAACGGATTCGAGATAAATTGTTTCAGTTTGCCTTTGTTTTAACAGGGTTTTTTTTTTTCTTTCACGCATTTATTCGAACTTCACTTCAATTGACTTTTGTACGTCTCTGTTTTTATGAGATGCAATAAATATCGTTTTTTTTTTTTTCTTTTTTGCGCTTTCACGAGCCATCATCATCCTTTCGCGAGCTTTAATTAGACACGACAAATCGACTTTCTTAATCGAGTGGTTCTTTAACTTGATCCATTCGTGCGAACGTTTAATCAGGTATTACTTTATTTCTCAAAAGTTGGATGGAAAGATAACAAGTAAGAAAAAATTCCCTTTACGCGTAAACGTTATTTTCCATTTGCCGTATTAATCGCAAAGAAGAGACAATTTGAAAATGAAAACTCGTAAAAATGTTTTTCGAATTGGAAAATCCATCCAATCCTCTCTCTCTCCCGTAAATTACATTTTCAAAATTCAAATTGAAAATTCTTCCTCGTTTTCAAAATGTAACGGGAAGTTTATCATCCCCCAAAGGGGATGACCGAAAAAAGCAATTCTTTTTATTGTTCTACATCGAAACTTGCTCCTTACCTAGATAATAATTGAAAAGAATTTTCCAAGAAGCGAGAAGATTCTCTTAAAATAAAAGACAGAGAAGTAAAGAAAAAAAAAAAAAATCAATAAAAAAGAAACCGTAACAAAAAGAAATTTTCTACAACGCATCCTCTCAACAACACTCCAATCCAACTATAAATAAATAAATCGATAAAAACAATTTCATTCATCGAAAGATTCAACTTAGCCTCAAATCCAACGAAATATAAATATCTGTTTCGGTGGCAAATTTAAAAGTAACTAGAAAAGTAACTAGAGTAGCCACACCTTCTGGAAAAAAGGAAAAAAAAAAAAAAAAAATAGAAAGAAAATAAAATCAAACTGTCCATTATTAACGAAAGCCAATAACGTGAAAGGACCATCTAGTTCCCGAGAGGTTTTCCAAATCCTAGGGGAAACGTTCCACGGCGATCGAGCCGAGGCTCCCACCGAGCTACTTTCGCAAGACGGATAATCCACTACTCCACGAAAGTAGTGAGTCTCGGTGGCAGGTCGGACACCTCTAATCCGACGTCCGAAGTATCGCTTTTTCGTTTCCAAAAGTGTCCAGTTCCCTCCCCCTCCCCCCAAAAGTACACGCTTTTATTCCTTTTTAGCGGCACGACCCTTCTCTTTAAACCATTAAGCCGGAGTGGAGGATGAAAAAAACTTTTAAGCCCACCCCATTTTCGTTCACCATCGTTTCGTAACGAATTGATGCATCGCCGCCACCCCCAGTTTCGATCGATAATGCAGAAATCCAATCAGCAATTTATCTGGCCGAAGAAGGGTGAAAGAAGGGTGAGTATGATTATTGAACGTAGAACGAGGAGAGTTTGGATTTTTCTCAAGTTTTTTGACAAGTTTTTCCAGATGATCGAACAATTTTGAGAAGTGCATCGAGGTTGAAGATTGGACGTAAATTTACTTGGCTTGGACAATTGTCGAGGATTATTTAAGGGACTTTGAATTTTTCTACGAATTGTCGGCTCTTTCCAACTTGATATCACAGCGATCTATTTTCGAGGGGGTGGAAGAATGAGGAATCGTAGATGAATAGAGTGATTGGTAATTTTTGAACAAATGAGAAAAATGAAAAGTAATTAAATTATTTAAAAAATATAATTTGACATTGTTTTCAGAATAACTGTTTAAGTAATCGCTAAGTGAAGAAGACAGATATTTTCTAACAACAGAGATTAATAAAAAAAATAGTTGAAATAACATCCACTCTTTTTATATTCGAAAAGAAAATATTTTTATAAAATATAAAAACTTCTGCACGGTGACTCAGAAATATTAAACCGGTTGAATGAAAATAATCATCGAGTTACCGGCTTATTTTTTCGTTTTTATCGCATCTTGAAAAAATAAACATTCGTTGTAATGGAACAATAAAAAAAAAAAAAAAGTGAATTTTCTTGGTTCAACAATTTAGAACAGAATTGATCAGATTTGCTTCTGAAACGACAATTTTTCAGATCGTTCCACGGAAACGAATTTTGATCTTCGTGGGCGAATCTTTTCGCTCGTATATCCATATCTGGCCGCACGCTCGAACGACGAACGAGGTCGAGATAATGTTTGAAATATGCGGCTAACACGGCTGTAAATAAAGAAATTCATCGTGCGATCGTATCGCGACCAAATTGAACTAAAAATAACTATCGAATTTTGGACAATGTTGGGGCACGGAATGGCAGTGATTCAAGTTTAGTGGAACAATAGTGAAAGAATGGGGTTAGAGTGATTTGAGGGAGTGTTTGGAAAATTTCTAAAGCTTCGAATCTGAGAGATTAAGAAGATTTTTTAATAATAATGTGAGAAATATTTCCAAAATATTTCTTCTCTGATCTGTCAGCGAAAACTGTCTCATGGAACAGAGGTTAAATAGAAGAAAGGAAACTATAGCGGGGAATAAAACTTTTATCGACTAGACTATAGGACATCAACCCCAACTAACGTAAGTCTATCCATAAATATCATTGTGAAACGCAAAGTTCTCGCGAGTTTCTCCTAACGAAGGGAGCAAAAAATCTCTTCTTCGTTAAAACATTAAGAGAACAAATTGCTTAAGAAAGGCTGAGATATATCGTTTCGATATATCGATGGTATTTTGGTTAAAGAGTGGAAAAATGATGCAATTAATAATGCAAGGGGAAATAAAGTAGAGGTGATTCCCTATATAATGGGAAACGATATCTTATTCCTAGTCTCACAAAATTTCACTAAAGAATATTCATTAAAGAAAATGCAAAAGAAAAGCATTATTAATATTATAATATTAATTCAAAAGTTATTATAAAATCTTCTAAAATTTTTATTAAGATTCTTTTTCAATCTCTTAAATTCCTCAAAATTCTTAATTTTTCATCAAAGAAGAACACCGTGAGAAAAATTCTTTTGCTTAATACTTCCGGTACACGAAAGAACACATCTTTAAATTCCAATTCCAATTGTATTTATAAAAATTTCAATCTGAATAATACTACAATATGTATATATATATATATATATATCGATCTAATCTTGTTTTAATATTTTTTTCCTCTTAAAAAAGATTTGCACTTCACTTAAGTAGCGAACGAATTTAATGCATTATTTGTCTCTTCTATTTCCTTCATCTTTCGCTCTCCTTTTAATCTTCGATTCCGTTGATCGTACACTTTTATCCGTTCGATTAATCAATTTGGATTTTATGAGTTCGAGTCCGTGCAAAATAATTGAAACGAGAGACACAATTTGATTTCGAGTAATTAAATATGCGTATAGATAGATCGTTTCTCTCTTCCTCTCTCTTTATTGATTTCTTTCTTTCTGTTCCATAGAAATATAATTCACCCGGAGGAATTTTGCTTGTTTTCTATTCTTTCCTTTTTTTTTTTGTTTCTTTCTTGTTCGTTGAAAATAACTTGAATTTTACGACTGACTTTTTTTTTAATTAAAATGAAATAATACAATTCCTCTGCTATATAATTAGGTACGTATTTTTTTTTTCTTTCTTTGTTTCATTTCTCATTACTCTTCTAGTTCACGACACGTTTGCAAAAATTTTATAAAAGTTAGAAATTGATTTTGATTTTACAAATTCATCGTATACCGATTGAAATTTTATTATGTAGTTTCCGTCAAATGGAAAATTCGTTGAAACGGTTCAATTCGAAAACGATGGCGAGACAGTTGAACAATTATAATAATTTAACTTGGAATCTTCTCCGTCCGATCTTCTCGTCGAATCGACACAGGGAATAAAATATATAACGAAACTATTTTATTTTACTATTTTTCCCGTAAATCAGAACTTTAAATCACGCGTATAATAATTTCGTAAATTATTTCCAAAAGACTCGTGTAAAAAAAAAACTTCATCCTCCATCCTTCTCGACATATTCCCCCTCCAGAAAATTCTTCCACACCTTAGAGAAAAAATAAACTTCATCGTACGTGCTTCCAACTTTCATTTATCTTCAAAAAAAAGAACCAAGTATCCCCCTTTCTCGACTCGTATTCTTTTCACGAACAATCATCCCTTCGGTGAAAAAATAATATTATAAAACCTCAACTCATCATTTCGAAAAAGTTTTCCCTCGTGTGAAAACCTTCGTTTCTATATCTTCTCGACAAAGAGTCGCATCCTCTTTTCCTTCCTCTTTTCAAGGGAAGGGACACCATTGCATTTCCATCATCGCGCTCATAAATAGCGGAAAAACTTTTCATAATTCTCCTCCTTACCCTCCTCGTTCGATCGGCAGAAAAGCGGCGAGACCCATTCGCCTGTCGAGATCGCGAAAAAAAAGAGAGAGAGAGAGAGAGAGAGAGAAAGAAAAGAGAGAGAGAGAGAGAGAGAGAGAGAGTAAGTTGCTCATCGAAGTCGGGCATTGTTCGGTGGCTGAGCAATTTCCATAAAATGGCTTTTGTTTCCACCTTCGACGAGGGTGGAAAACTTTCGATCGATCCACGATGATACTTAACTGGTAGGGAAAAAAAAATTTGAAATTCTCGATATCGCGCCGATTAACTTGAATATCGATCGTTTCGCGGTCCCGCAAAACCCGGCCACCACCGCCTCTTTTCTCGCCGTTCACCGATCCTTTTTTCTTTTCTTTTCTTTTTCCTTTTTTCTTTTTTCTTTTTTTTTCCTGCCACCGCGGCCGGACGATATCGAAATTTGCATATCGGGAACAAACGGGTTCGGTGTCTTCGTTTCTCGTTCGATGGGGAGAGACAGGATTGTACAGGATCGGATGTTGAGCACGGGTAAATTCAGACGTTGTCGCTTTTTCGACAACGTAACGAATTCCAACTCGTGTCCGTTTTCCAACTTTCCCGTTATTTTGCGAGAAGAAGCGTATACGTTTCGTGCAACGGAGTGAAAAGTTACCGCGATGAAAAAATAATGCATTTTTGATATTTTGAATTTGTAATTATTAATTGTAATTGCTGTTGTAATTGTAAGTGGTGAGAAAACTGTATGGATTTTTTATGGATTCTCGCAATTATATCGTAGGAGAATTGTGATTACATTCGAATCTATACAATTCGTAAGAGAATATTGGCAATAATTTAAATAATATAAAAGTAACAATTCCTTCGATAATTATGCTTTCAAAAAAAAAAAAAATATATAAAATCTGTGAGGATACAAATTCGAATATATTAAAAAGAAAAGAAAGACGATAAGAAACAGAACAAAGAGGCAATGATAATTCGATAAAATTCAATTTCGATGGGAATTTTCAACTTTTGAAAAAAAAAAAAAAAAAGAAACATAAAAATTCACGGGGGAAAAAAAATATCCAATAAATACAATATTAAAAAACCAATATTGACATGAAAACGTGGAACAAAATATGTATGAGAAAAAAAGAAAGATACAACGAAGCGATGACGAGAAAAAAAAAAAAAAAAAAAAAGAGCCTTGTGCGCGTTTTCTTTTATGAATAGGCAAGCAGATCGTGCTATGCGCCCACTAATACCAACCCTATTGTCACGTGCAATAATCTTGCACGCGTTACATACATCGTTGCATACACGGCCGACTAATACGGTAACTGGCTTTTCACGATACGGTTACTTATATGCATCAACTTCCGTAACGCTTGCAAAGCTTGCATACGTAACAACGAATTTCCACTTAATCCGTGGAACGATGAAGCCCGCGGATTAAAGAAGATATTTAGGCAAGCTGTGCGATAACGAACGACTTACTTACCGTTGTATAACAATTCGCTCGAAAGAAAGGAGAGTTTGAGTGAGGGTAAGTCGTGGAATATTTGTTGTTGAATATTTCCAAATGAATAATTAAAGGAACTGTCGAACCGATCTCTCTCTCTCTCTCTCTCTCTCTCTCTCTCTCTCTCTCTCTCTCTCGTGTCGTGGTGGAAAAATAAACGAGGGATCGAAGCATTTCACGAACGATTTATGATGATAATTTTTTACGGGCAAAGGAATGGTGATTAAATAGAGATTTGATTTGATTCCTCCAATATCATAATTGTAGTCTATATTGGATATTTTTTTTTGTTTTTTTTTTTTTTGCAAATATCTAAGAATGGCAATACATCAATTAATTTTAAAAGATCGATAGGATAGGAAAATTTATTATCTTTCTCTGTTAGACACGTGAAATATTTTTAAAAATTTTTTCTTAAATTCGTATAGAAATATTTTATTTAATTTCGCAATACTCTCCGTCAAATTTTATAGTGGTATATTAATCTTCGTTTAATATTTTTTTTTATCGAGAAATAACGACAAAATTCCGTGTTTTTCCACAAAAGAGATATCAAAAATATATATATATATACTCGCAAATCAAATGGTCACACACAAGCGCCCCAATTTTCTGTGGAAATTTGCCCGCCCTAAAACAAACAGAAGCTGCAATTAAACTTTCGATCCTAACATTTCGCATTTCGTCCACCATAAGTTCGACGAAAATTGGCACTTTTCGGCCAATTGTATTTCGGCGCGTGCTATATCAACCACGATAATGCGGTTTTGTATCGTGCTATATATACGCACGTGGAGAAAATCAGGTTAAAAGGCTCGTTATTGTTTCGCGAAAAAAAAAAAAAAAAAGAACCGAGGAAAATTTAGGAAAAATGAAGCAACGCGTTTAAAACGCAATTAAACGAGAATATTGTATTTAAATAAGTTGCAATTAGCGAGCAATTACTTACATTTTTTTATTTTTATTAAACAATATAGAATTTCCCCTTTGCAAGGGGAAATCTTTTTTCCAAAGATGGAGAGGACGACTCTTGTATATAAGCGACTGTATTAATAGACCGCGATAAATAATAGCTGTGCACACGTTTTAAATACGAATTCTTTGTATAAAGTATAATTTCGTAACAATTTTCGTGATGATTAAATTTAAAAGAATTGCTGGAAGAATTGAGAAAGAACTCCATCTGTATTTTATCTTCAAATATTGTGTCTCTCTGTTGAAATTGGAACTTTAAAAATTTCAAACTTTAAAAATTCAAAATCCTGAAAATCCGAGGAAACCTTTGGAGAATTCAAAATTAAAAAAAATTCGAAACTCTAAGGATTCAAAGATTCCTTTGAAAACTTCGAGGTTTCAAAACCTTGACGACTCACAAAAAAAAACGACAAAATAACGATGGAGAAAATGACGATTTCACAAATTTCTTTCGACAACAACGCTTCTTCGATTTTCTTTTTCCACGACGTAAAATTCGAAGAATGGGCGAAAGAACCACAGGATCTCGCCCCCTTTAACCGCGTTCCTTTAGAAACGCGCGTCCAGTTGAGCCACAGAAAATTTTCAATGGAATCCACAGTTAGGGTCGTGAAGAGAATCTATATAATCCTAAAGGGCGAATTATCCGAGTGAACATCATTCCGACCTTGCTCGATCGCCGCAGTTACAGAACTATGGTGATCGATCACCGACCTGGTGCCTCCATAACGATTCCCCCACGACCGATAATGGGGTAGCAAGTTCAGACGTTACGAGGCAATTTGACGATGAAACGATTAACGTGACCGATTTAACGATCGATTATTGGCTAACGATCGACTTGTAAATACCGATAATTACGATTGTGCGTTTTAAGGACACAAGGATCGAAATCTTGAGAAATAAAGTCAAAGCATCAACTAATAATATTAAATTACGCAAAATGCAAAAATGTGAGGTTATTTTAATAATTTTTTGATTACATTTATGATACTTTTATATTAATTAATTAGGTCCATGTGTTATTTAATATAACGATACTTTCGTATGATTAGAAAAAATTATCATGAAAAATTGGATTAAATTATATCTAAAAAAAAACTGGATAAGTGTTTTTTTCAAATTTCAGAATTTTTATATTTGAATTTTTTCTTCAAATCTCACTCTTTACATCATAAATAGAATTATAACATCTTTTTAGAGACCTAAAAAAAAAAAAAAGATTTCTCAAAGATCAAGGAAGAAAATTCTTTAACAAGTCGTTCCTTTCTTTCTCTAATTGTCCCTACTTTATCTTTCTTTTCCTTAATTACGTGTATTCGTTGAAAGTTTAACGAGATGGAAACGGTAGCGTTCAATCAAAAAAGAGTTCATCAAATTCAGGAACGTCTCCAGGTTTTTGTACTCTCGCCTTTTCGTCAAAATGAAGTAATATTGTAGATCCATGTGTCGATCAATGGTAATTAAATCTTTCACTAGAGCCACACCGATCGAATATTAACTATTACAGGGCACAGATTGTACGAAATGTTTGTCGTAGGCAAATAATAATAAATAATTAATTAATTTTTCGAATTATTGTTTTACGAAAATTAATATTTTAGAGGAAATTACAACCCATTAATCTTTTGGTAACAAGGGAACTAGGTCGTTTGTGATCCATGTTGTACAATGTATTTTAAACGTAGCAGTTCTCTGACTAAAATTATGCGTCAACCAAGTTTATGTTGTTTGGAGAAATACAATTTCTTTGAGATTTCAAAGAAGCTCTGAAAATCCGATGCTTGCGGAGAAGTTAAAATTTCAAAAATCGAAGAAAATTGAAAGCATTTCAGGAGAATTCGTAAGTTTGAGAGTTAAGAAATTTTGAAATTTCCGAATTCTGAAAATTCGGAATTGCAAGAATTTGAAAAATTGAGAAATTGAAACTTTGAAAATTCGAAAGGTTCTGAAAATTAGAGAATTCTGAAAAAACTTTGAAAGCTTTCAAGATTCAAAAAATTCGAAACGAAAAGATATGTTGATATTTTGATTATAATTCAATGGAATAAATGTTGGGAAGAATTTTCCAAGGGAAAAACATCAGAAAAAGATATAAAAGATACCAGAAAAATATCTACATTGTAGTATGATAAAATTATCGACAGCCGTGATTGATCCAACCTAATTGGTTCGCCATTTATGCCACCTACAAAATCCATCAGCAACGTGATTAATCATTTTGTGGAAAACTACGGTAAACGTATACACTTCTTTACAAATATTATTGATAATAAAACAGAATATTACACGTTTATTAAAAAAAATTGATATACTTCAACGAATAAAAAAGTGAGATACAACAATTCATATTTTACTAGCTTCTTCTTACAAGAAGCAATTTTACTTGTAACACGAATATATTTTTATATTTGATTTTAAAATATCAAATATTGAATTGTTTTCTTTTTTTTCAATATTTAAATTTCGTTGAAACTCGACATAATGATTTAAAAACAGAATGCATCGAATTAAGTAATGCTTTCATGACACTCCAATAATACAATCATTCAGTAACCATAAAATGGATTTGATTTTAAGATAAATAAATAAATAATAACAAAACATATAACCTGATTCACAATTTTGAGTTTAATACAGGTCAGTATCAGGTTGACTTTTAGAATTTCAATCTTGGTGAAATTATGGGAAAATGTCAAGGGTGCTAAAACTTCATAAAGGTTAGGAGGATGAAGGTGATGGGATAAATCATAATTTAAGTAATTGGACATATGGGTCAAGTTAGTACAGTAATTATGGGTAAAGTTTAAAGCATACCTTGAGTAGATTCATTGCAAAACAAAAATCTATACGTGCTAAAACGTACGTTTTAAAACCATTTTTAAAAGCAAATTAAAATAAATTAAAAAGTTAAATTAATTCTAAAATCGAGACTATATATATATATATATATATACATAGAAAATAATTGTGTATATTTATTATAGATTGTAATTGCTCTATCATTACGTGTTCCTGAAATATAAAATATATTTATATTCTAAAATGAAATATCAAAATTATACATGAATATAAAAATATATATACACTTTTACAGCGTAATAATATATATATATATATATATCTATTTCAGGAAAAAAGAAGTTTCAACTTCAATAATTAAATTACTTCGCTTTATGATCCAGCAAGGATCAAAACAAAAGAAGAAAAATGAACTTCATTAATTTCTCTGCTTCAATATCGTACAATCGTGAACAATTTCGCGTAACACCACGATTCTAAAACCACGGACGGAAAGAGCAACGAGGGTATAAAAGAAGGGATGGATGAGAACTTAGCAATCTCGAGCGGGAAGAAAGCAATCATTTTAATGGCTCTGGCTCCCTCTTTATCGCGACAACCGTGCAAACAAGCAAAAGGGAGGAGAAGGAGAGAGAGAGAAAGAGAGAGAGAGGAGTGGAACAGTATCGAACGATTCACGACGGTTTATGAAGAGGCGAGACCTTGCGCTTGAAAATGAAGAAAGACCTGAAGGTATTTTCAATTTCGCCATCGGCTGCCCGATATGTGAAAAGAAAGGCAACTCTTCTTTGTCTCTCTTGGAGGGTGGAGGGAAGAGGGTGTGGAGAATGGAAACGGACGAAATTACTGTTCCTTTCACGATCGACCGTCTTCAGGTACTCAGAAAAGGAAAAGGAATGATTGTTGAAGAAGAATCACTCGAAAAGGAAAGTTTCTTCTTCTTTTTTCACTTCGTAATTTCGATTTTATTTCGAAGCAAGATCGAAAGTTGTGTAAAATTGAATTTTGAAAGGTTTAAATATTTGAAACTTTGGGATATCGAAGCGGTCAAGAAGCTTCGTACCATTTCTCAAATTTTGAAAATTGAAAATTCCGAGAATTCGAAAGTAGAAGTTCTCTGAGAATTTAACAATCGAGACCTCTTCTCGAAAATTCTCGAGCGTTCTCTTCCTCGAAAGAAAAAAAATTCATAAGAAAATCCTTCGTTTCGAAAACGAAAAGCATCTTCGACGAATCACTTTACTCCCGAATCGTATCTCTCTGTTGGTATCACGAAGAACGGTTAGAATTAATTCGTACGTTGCAAGTTACGGACGGTTTATTAAATGGATAACTTGGGTCCGCTACTATCAATCGCAATAAATGGGCAATGTCACCTGTCACGGGTCGTGAGCCATCGCCAAATTCGGTTTGTATTTGCGTTATGGCCGATGTAACACGGCGTGTCCATGCTACGCCCACTTCCTCGCCGAGTTACGCACACTGTGCACGCAATCATGCTGCATCACCACGCATCCTGCCTGCGTATCGTATAATACCACAAACGAGAACATTACCAAATTGAACGCGTATTCATTCGCGCGATTTAATATTCGTTATACCACCACCCCCTCTCAACCTTCTCTCCCCTCCCCCTCTTCTCGCCCTTAGCCAATAAACCTAGTGATTGCACGATTGAGAGATCCGTGTCGTCGTCTATGGATCAAATTTAACGTTGGAGAATACGAAGGATCGTATCTAAAGTACGACACGTGTTTCTAATATCTTATAATAGAGAAATAATTTGATCTTGATTTCCCTTTATTTTCTCCTCTTGAATCTTTTGTGGACAGGTAATTCTAGATTTAAAATATTACGAAGATAATGTTAAGTGCGTTTGATGCGTAGATTAATTAGAATTGAAAATTAATAGGAATTTGTCGTCGAGAAATTCTTTTTTGGCAATTTGGAAGAATAAAATTTAATTATGAGTTTTTATTATTTAAGAATTTTTGTGGAAAGTCAAAATTGTTTATATAGTGATAGTAATTTAAATTTTGGATTCGTTTCGATTGTTTTAAGTAAATTGAAAATTTAACTCGAAACATTCGCGTTATTCGCGTCTTTGATAAATTAGATGAGAATGTTGGAGGTTTCGATAAAAAAAAAAAAAAAAGAAAAAAATAATTAAAATTTTTTACGGGATTGAATGATTTTTCTCCATGGGTTGATTTCAGTTGGATTGAAATTGAATTAAATTTAACAAGTTAGCATGTCTAGAGAGAGAAGTAAGAGGTTTTACGGGAGTTTAAATTCCAGGGAAAAATTAAATCAAGGAAAGTTTAATCAGTAGAAAAAAAAGAAAAAAACTTGCATTCTACTATGTTCTTTATATTTCGATACTTTCTTATATCTTTACTCTAACTTTAATCGAAGTCAATTTATTCCAAATTTTTAATTTAAAACAAACACGAGGTAATCTAAATTCAATGGAATTTTCACATTAATCTGTCATAAATGTAATTATTTAAATATTTAAATAATATTTTTCTCTTCAACGTTTATAAATCTCAAATTGTCAAACATTAATTGGAAACATTTCAATTTACAAACAAACAAACACTACACGAATTTACATTCATGATCCAACAAATGTAACAATTTAAATATTTTTCCTGTCCAACATTCGAAAATTATCGATAATCATTGGGAAACATTCCAATTTTCAACAACTTAAATCCAATGTATCCGATTTACACATTATTTTCCATTTTTGCAACGTTCAAAGTTTCAGATTGGATCAAAAAATAATTTCGTATCAAATAAAGATATCTAATCCGTCCAATCCAATAACATTAAAGAATTCTTCGAATCCTTCTCTCGCTAATCGATTAAATCGAATTATTTAAAAGATCCTACTACATCCATTAGTGTATATTATTATCGAGACAAATCAGGAAACAATCGCGTGGATAGGATCTATTCGCTGTTAATTAGCAAAATTTCGTCTCTGGATAAGCCACACGTGTACCTCCACGAGTGCGCCACGCGAGTATATAGGGTGTCCAGTTACGAAAAGATTACTGAAAAATTATGAAAAAATGATCCAGAGAAAATGGTGAATGATTTCGCAATCCGGAGTAATTAATATTCATATTACATTTTCATATTACATTTTCTAAATGAAATCGAATTTTGAAGATAGCAATCGATTTTTCTATAAAGCATTAATTTATTCGCATGGAAAAATCATTAATTCGTATTTTAATTATGTACGATTTGAATGAATATATAACAAACGTGTATATATATCAACTTTTTTTCAAATACAATTTTTCACAGATTTTCCAATTTTTATTCCACGTTTGCAACTAGACACCCTATATGCATATGCGCCACGGATCGGATTAATTCGATATTCGTTCGAGGAGGGCAATAATACAGGCCTTTGATAGAGGGTTTCGAATTAAATCCGAAACCGGTCGCCAAAAATCGAGCAATTTTCAGCGCTGATTGCCGTTTCAATCAACAACTTCCTCGCTTTATCTTTTAATCGCGATTTAAGTTGTTTGCGAAACTGACAACTTTGCTTTCATTAACTCTTGACGTTTCGCTCGAACGGGTTCAAGGTTTCAGGTTCAAGTCTCGTAGAGGAAGCGGGGGTGTTGTATTTGGGGTGAATAATTCTGTACCGCTTTTGAGAGAGAGGACGTTGATTCAAAGGGATTGCAAATTTCGTTTAGCTTGGACCGTGGAGTTTCATGTTTTTTTAATCCGATCGCTAGGTAATTACACCTTTTATATCATACCTCTTTTTTTTTTCACTCTTGATTGATCCACCGTTGGAAAATTTCTCAAGATTGTGAAAAGTATATGGAAGATTAGATATTCGTCTAAATTATATTTTTTTTTTTTGGAAGTTTGAAAAAAAATTGATCGAATTCGAAGTTCCAAGGTATTTCAAATTTAACGTTTTGACGCAAAATTTTTAAATTATTCGAAATTCCAAGAATTCGAAACTTGGAAAATTGAAAATTCTCAGATTTCAAAAACAAAAAAAAGAACCCTCTCAAATTTCAAAGCTCTAAAAAAATTCCAAGTATCGTACGATCCTCGATCGAAAAAAGAAACCCACAAATAAACCTTTTTTTCGTAATCGTAACCAAAAAAAAAAAAAAA